>NW_028291680.1:300000-469536 GCF_059453375.1 Lepisosteus platostomus
CACTGTGCAGATCCCGCCACACTAAGAGGTGAGTGGGTCTGTTCGATGCACAAAGAACGCTTTGAGAAGCGTCAAAGGCAAGTCATTCCGAGTTGGTCGTTTGTGTTTTCCGTTCAGACGCGAAATGCTGAAATGATCTCTCGGCTCCTCGGTTGTCATTTCTGCTCCGTAAAGGAATCACAGCACGCGTCGGCTTCCAGCACGGTGGGTCGGGACACGATGCCGGGGGTCGGAGAGAGCGATGTCTTCCTCGTTAGTATAGGACCTGTCACCTGTCCCCACCTGTCACGCGGGAGACTGGGGTGCATCAGGACGCGCCTTGAAGTGAAAGCAGGATGCGCTGTGACATGCACTGTGCAGATCCCGCCACACTAAGAGTCACCCAGTGGGTCTGTTCGATCACAGCGCTAGGCGAATCCCCAATCCCCTTTTGTGTCTGGCGACAAAAGATGTCTGTTTCCGCCTGGTTTCGAACCGGGGACCTTTCGCGTGTGAGGCGAACGTGATAACCACTACACTATGGAAACGGTGGTAAGACGTGCCCAGCGGCCCAGCGCTGAGCTTCGCCAATGCGATTTAGCTGCTTCCAGTGCCTTTATTGGAGTGCGCTGATGGACCGTGCTCTCTCTCCAGAGACCAGCACGCCTGTCATGGACGGAGCAGGAAAGGCGGCGCCACATTCTACAGCCCTCTCCACGCAATCGACGAAATCGGGCTACTGAAGTGGAGAAAATCGCCTCTCCAGAAAGTGCAAATATCATCTTGGAGACTATAAATCCTATTGCCGAAGGTCAGCCCTGTCTACCAGAGTAACCCTCCCACAGCGATGATCAGCTCGTCTCACACGCGAGAAGTTTCGGTTGGAAACAAGCGCCCCCTCTTCTCGCACGTTTTGCACGTTCGAGTAGTTTTAATGCGGCTCTTTCGTACACGGTGCTGATCTTTTGGAAAGCAGGAGGCAAAACCGAGTCGAACCGCCTGGGTGAAAACCGGGAACCCTAACCGCTAGACTATATGGCAGCGAACAACCATGCTGTTCCCGGCATCATGCAAGCAAACTACATAAATATGAGAAAACACGCGAGAGAGTTGTCACTCAGAGTGTCGAAGGGTCGATGTATACTGGGGCTCAGTTGAAATGCAACGTCAGGACTTTTCCGATTTATGTCACACGAAGAGAGCACAGCCCTTTCCGCCCTGCCGCGTGTGTCTCGGTAACTCGCTGTGATCGTATAGTGGTCAGTACTTTGCGTTGTGGCCGCAACAACACCGGTTCGAATCCGGGTCACGGCAGAATAGGGGCGTCTGCTTTTACTACTCGCACGAATGAAGGCAAAAAAAAGCCAATCGACGTGAACGAACGGCGCTTTACAGAGGAGTACTGCCTGACTGGATCGTTGATGAACGACAGAGGCCACTCCGACCTCTTCTCGGTTTTCTTCAATGACTTACTAAGGATCTTCTTCACATTCGCCCATGCAGGGGAAGCCAGTTACACCAAAGCAAACGCAGGAAAGTGCATTTCAAGCAGAGACCAGGAGGGACTTGTTTACACCGAGAGTGGGCGGAGAATGGAACAATGCGCCCAGCCCTGTTGCTGGAGCCGATTCTTGATGAGCTCTTGGGCTCACTAAGAGGCCCCCGCTGGATGCTAATCTTTCTGTTGTTCTTGCAGGTCCTGCGCTGCTTTTGAGCCGACAGAGCTCGACCTGGTCTGTCGGCACAGCCCAATTGCAAATGATCGGCTCCGCGTACAGAAGGAACGTGCGTTTGGTACAAGAGTGCACGAAGGCACCGGAAATACATTGGGAACAAATGACCGGTCGCTCAAGACCTCTGTGAAGTACAGGAGCGTGCAAAACGAGGCTGTTTCCGCCCGGTCTCGAACCGGGGACCTTTCGCGTGTTGGCGAACGTGATAGCCGCTACACTACGGAAACCTGTAGGGACTGCTGCTGGTGTCTCGCTTGCGTTTCGGGCTGAGAAAGGGACGCGTCACTTTAGGCAGGTGGCGCTGGAGAGAGGAACAAAGGGCGCGATGAAACAAAATGCCGAAACCCGGGATCGAACAAGGGACCTTTAGATCTTCAGTCTAACGCTCTCCCAACTGAGCTATTTCGGCAGTGCGCAAAGCCCACAGCCACCTGCTCCAGCCTTCCTGTGTTGTGGCATGAGCGCACCAAGAGTAGCGGGAGAGTGTTGCAGGAACGTCACTCAGAAGGAAAGCCACCCAGCTGCGCCCTCTGAGCTCTGTCCAGCGCATCTTCCTCGCATGGACTCCTGCCTGCGACGGGCAGGAAACAATTAGCAAGAACAGAACGACACCCCATGGGTGTCTCATGACCGCACCTTAGGTTGTGACACGTGCAGGTGTGAGGGGTTTCCGGGCTACTTTGGAGCAGAGCTTGGGCGGAGGGGTGGCGGGAAAGCAGACAAAGAGGTGACACCTCAAGGTCTGCACGATCACAGCTCTCCGCCGCCCCAGGCTTCCGCTCGATAAGCTACTGGACACACCCGCCCCTCCTCACACAGACCGTGGAAAAGTCCCCGAGTGGGAGGGCTCTCTCTTCCTCCCAGGAGCTCTTGGACACGACGCCCAGACAGGGCGCGGGGAGCCGCCGCCTGCAAACACGGCTCCAGGCAGGACTCCACTCCGCAGGAGCCGCAGAGCAGAGGAGATGAGGGCAGCTTAGCTCCTGTGCAGAGACCTGAGCTGTTGTTGCTGTGGATGCTGTCTTTTCTGCACTCGGGGTAGGAGTGAATGTTGAGTTGCCCTTAGAAATGAAGCAGAGCACTTCAACGGCACGGGTGTGTGTGTGTGCGCCCTGGTGATTCTGGGAGACAGATCGAACCTGGGCTAAAAGAGAGGGGGCTTAGCCCTCTTCCATTTGCTAGTTCAAAGTTGTACAACCCCTTTGTATCTGCTAGGCGGCGCAGTCGTCGTGCACAAAGAACACTTTGAAAAGCGTCAAAGGCAAGTCATTCCGAGTTGGTCGTTTGTGTTTTCCGTTCAGACGCGAAATGCTGAAATGATCTCTCGGCTCCTCGGTTGTCATTTCTGCTCCGTAAAGGAATCACAGCACGCGTCGGCTTCCAGCACGGTGGGTCGGGACACGATGCCGGGGGTCGGAGAGAGCGATGTCTTCCTCGTTAGTATAGGACCTGTCACCTGTCCCCACCTGTCATGGCGGGAGACTGGGGTGCATCAGGACGCGCCTTGAAGTGAAAGCAGGATGCGCTGTGACATGCACTGTGCAGATCCCGCCACACTAAGAGGTGGGTCCAGTGGGTCTGTTCTATCACAGCGCTAGGCGAATCCCCAATCCCCTTTTGTGCCTGGCGACAAAAGAGGTCTGTTTCCGCCCGGTTTCGAACCGGGGACCTTTCGCGTGTGAGGCGAACGTGATAACCACTACACTACGGAAACGGTGGTAAGACATGCCCAGCGGCCCAGCCCTGAGCTTCGTCAATGCGATTCAGCTGCTTCCAGTGCCTTTATTGGAGTGCGCTGATGGACCGTGCTCTCTCTCCAGAGACCAGCACGCCTGTCATGGACGGAGCA
Organism: Lepisosteus platostomus; assembly: GCF_059453375.1. Lineage (NCBI taxonomy): Eukaryota > Metazoa > Chordata > Actinopteri > Semionotiformes > Lepisosteidae > Lepisosteus > Lepisosteus platostomus. Next base: position 303,562 of record NW_028291680.1, read on the forward strand.
GGAAAGGCGGCGCCACATTCTACAGCCCTCTCCACGCAATCGACGAAATCGGGCTACTGAAGTGGAGAAAATCGCCTCTCCAGAAAGTGCAAATATCATCTTGGAGACTATAAATCCTATTGCCGAAGGTCAGCCCTGTCTACCAGAGTAACCCTCCCACAGCGATGATCAGCTCGTCTCACACGCGAGAAGTTTCGGTTGGAAACAAGCGCCCCCTCTTCTCGCACGTTTTGCACGTTCGAGTAGTTTTAATGCGGCTCTTTCGTACACGGTGCTGATCTTTTGGAAAGCAGGAGGCAAAACCGAGTCGAACCGCCTGGGTGAAAACCGGGAACCCTAACCGCTAGACTATATGGCAGCGAACAACCATGCTGTTCCCGGCATCATGCAAGCAAACTACATAAATATGAGAAAACACGCGAGAGAGTTGTCACTCAGAGTGTCGAAGGGTCGATGTATACTGGGGCTCAGTTGAAATGCAACGTCAGGACTTTTCCGAATTATGTCACACGAAGAGAGCACAGCCCTTTCCGCCCTGCCGCGTGTGTCTCGGTAACTCGCTGTGATCGTATAGTGGTCAGTACTTTGCGTTGTGGCCGCAACAACCCCGGTTCGAATCCGGGTCACGGCAGAATAGGGGCGTCTGCTTTTACTACTCGCACGAATGAAGGCAAAAAAAAGCCAATCGACGTGAACGAACGGCGCTTTACAGAGGAGTACTGCCTGACTGGATCGTTGATGAACGACAGAGGCCACTCCGACCTCTTCTCGGTTTTCTTCAATGACTTACTAAGGATCTTCTTCACATTCGCCCATGCAGGGGAAGCCAGTTACACCAAAGCAAACGCAGGAAAGTGCATTTCAAGCAGAGACCAGGAGGGACTTGTTTACACCGAGAGTGGGCGGAGAATGGAACAATGCGCCCAGCCCTGTTGCTGGAGCCGATTCTTGATGAGCTCTTGGGCTCACTAAGAGGCCCCCGCTGGATGCTAATCTTTCTGTTGTTCTTGCAGGTCCTGCGCTGCTTTTGAGCCGACAGAGCTCGTCCTGGTCTGTCGGCACAGCCCAATTGCAAATGATCGGCTCCGCGTACAGAAGGAACGTGCGTTTGGTACAAGAGTGCACGAAGGCACCGGAAATACATTGGGAACAAATGACCGGTCGCTCAAGACCTCTATGAAGTACAGGAGCGTGCAAAACGAGGCTGTTTCCGTCTGCTTTCAAACCGGGGATTTTTCGGAAATAACCGCTACACTACGGAAACGGTGAGAATACAGGCCCAGCGGCAGTGAGTATTCAACTTCATTGCATTACTGCTCCCAACCAGTTGATATCAATTTAATTCCTAAGGGTTATGTACTTGTTTTGAGTATCTAATGTAGAAGTTGAAAACTTCTAAAGTTCTAAATGAATGACATACCGAACTTATGTCCTCTTGATATTTGTAACTCTTTGTAACTGAATGAATTTATATCTTTTGTATTCTGATAACCCTTACGATAAGATCTGTTAGGTTTACATGCATATTCTATATCTTAATAAATGTATCCTCGTGTATTAGTACCTGTGTGTGCGTTGTTTGAGTTATATCGCATGGTTGGATTCTAAGACCATTAAAATAATTAATTTTGTGATTTACTGCCACAAAAATAATTGTCCCAGTAAATGCCCAAAGCCCTACAGAACTGGTGCCTCGTGAGAGCACACTACAACAGTGTGTGATCTCCTGTCCCAGCCTGAGGAGCAGACAGCGAGTCTGTCTCTCAATATTACTAATAATACAGTATGTGATTCCCTGCCCCAGCCAGAGGAACAGACAGTGAGCCTGTCTCTCAATAATAATAATCCAGTGTGTGATCTCCTGTCCCAGCCTGGGAAACAGTGAGTCAGCCTCTCAATAATTATAATACAGTGTGATCTACTGTCTCAGCCTGAGGAACACACAGTGAGCCTGTATCTCAATAATAATAATACAGTGGTTGATCTCCTGTACTAGCCTGAGGAACAGACAGCGAACCTGTCTCTCAATAATAATAATACAGTGTGTGACCTCCTGTCCCAGCTTGGGGAACAGTGAACCAGACTCTCAATAATAATAATACAGTGCGATCTACTGTCTCAGGCTGAGGAACAGCGAGTTTATCTGTCAATAATAATAATACAGTGTGATCCCCTGTCCCAGCCTGAGGAACAGTGAGCCTGTCTCTCAATAATAAAAGTACAGTGTGTGATTTCCTGTCCCAGCCTGAGGAACAGACTGTGAGCCTGTCTCTCAATAATAATAATACACTGTGTGATTTCCTGTCCCAGCCTGAGGAACAGTGAGCCTGTCTCTCAATAATAATAATAATAATACAGTGTGTCATCTCCTGTCCCAGATCTCCTGTCCCAGCCTCCAGGGAACAGACAGTAAGCCTCTCTCAATAATAATAATACAGTATGTGATCTCCTGTCTTAGCCTGCGGAACAGACAGTGATCCTGTCTCTCAATAATAATAATCCAGTGTGGGATGTCCTGTCTCAGTCTGAGGAACAAACAGTGAGCATGTCTCTCAATAATAATAATATAGTGTGGGATCTCCTGTCCCAGCCTGAGGAACAATGAGCCTGTCAATCAATAATAATACAGTATGTGATGTCCTGTCTCAGCCTGAGGAACAGAGAGTAAGCCTGTCTCTCAATAATAATAATTCAGTGTGGGATCTCCTGTCCCAGCCTGAGGAACAGACAGTGAGACTGTCTCTCAATAATAATAATAATACTGTGTGAGTTCCTGACCCAGCCTGCGGAACATACAGTGAGCCTGTCTCTCTATAATAATAATTCAGTGTGGGATCTCCTGTCCCAGCCTGAGGAACAAACAGTGAGCCTGTCTCAAAATAATAATAATACAGTGTGTGATCTCCTGTCCCAGCCTGGGGAACAGTGTGCCAGACTCTCAATAATATTAATAATAATAATACAGTGTGATCTACTGTCCCAGCATGAGGAACAGACAGTGAGCCTGTCTCAATAATAATACACAGTGTGTGACCACCTGTCCCAGACTGAGGAAAAGACAGTGAGTCTGTCTCTAAATAATAATAATACAGTGTGGGATCTCCTGTCCCAGCCTGGGGAACAGTGAGCCAGACTCTCAATAATAATAATACAGTGTGATCTACTGTCCCAGCCTGAGGAACAGACAGTGAGTTTGTCTCTCAATAATAATACAGTTTTATCTCCTGTCCCAGCCTGGGGAACAGACAGTATGCCTGTCTCTCAATAATAATAATAATACAGTGTGTGATCTCCTGTCCCAGCCTGAGGAACAGACAGTGAGACTGTCTCTCAATAATAATAATAATACTGTGTGAGTTCCTGACCCAGCCTGCGGAACATACAGTGAGCCTGTCTCTCTATAAAATAATTCAGTGTGGGATCTCCTGTCCCAGCCTGAGGAACAAACAGTGAGCCTGTCTCAAAATAATAATAATACAGTGTGATCTACTGTCCCAGCCTGAGGAACAGACAGTGAGCCTGTCTCAATAATAATACACAGTGTGTGACCACCTGTCCCAGACTGAGGAAAAGACAGTGAGTCTGTCTCTAAATAATAATAATACAGTGTGGGATCTCCTGTCCCAGCCTGGGGAACAGTGAGCCAGACTCTCAATAATAATAATACAGTGTGAACTACTGTCCCAGCCTGAGGAACAGACAGTGAGTTTGTCTCTCAATAATAATACAGTGTTATCTCCTGTCCCAGCCTGGGAAACAGACAGTGAGTTTGTCTCTCAATAATAATACAGTGTTATCTCCTGTCCCAGCCTGGGGAACAGACAGTGAGCCTGTCTCTCAATAATAATAATACAGTGTTTGATCTCCTGTCCCAGCCTGAGGAACAGACAGTGAGACTGTCTCTCAATAATAATAATAATACTGTGTGAATTCCTGACCCAGCCTGCGGAACATACAGTGAGCCTGTCTCTCTATAATAATTATTCAGTGTGGGATCTCCTGTCAAACTCTGAGGAACAGACAGTGAGCCTGTCTCTAAATAATAATAATACAGTGTGTGATCCTCTGTCCCAGCCTGAGGAACAGACAGTGAGCCTGTCTCTCAATAATAATAATACAGTTTGTGCTCTCCTGTCCCAGCCTGAGGAACAGTGAGCAGTCCTAATAGTTACCGCTTTCCTGATTTAGCTCAGCAGCTTTTATTTCGCCTGAAGCGCAAGCAACTTGTGAGAACAGGTTGGGTTTGCTGTGCTCAACTGGCTCGGCGTCTTCGTGTCGTAGCGCCGCAACGGTGTGTTTTCCTTCTTTCTCTTTTCAGCCCAGAAGAAACATTTTACTTGTTCCTTTTGTAGCCCACGCATGCCGATGCCTGTGTTGTGTTGTGGATTTTCCCCTTCTTGAATTTGTACTCCTCCTCCCTCTCTCTCCCTACTTTTACCTCTCCCTCTCTCTACCTCTCCCTTTTCCCCTCCCTACCTCTCTCCCTACCTCTACCTCTCCCTTTCTCTACTTCTCCCTCTCTCCCTAACCCCCTCTCTCTCCACCTCTCTCCCTCTCCCTCGCCCTCCACCTCTCTCCCTCTTTCTACCTCTCTACCACTCTACCTCTCCCTACCCCTCTCTGCTCTCTCTCACTCTGGAGTTTATTTTCCAGACAGAAATCCAGCTCCGTCCCACCTGTGTAAGATTGGTGATGCAGGATGAGAGTTCTGTGGTCTGTTTCAAATCCGCCCGCGATGAGACACCGAGGAGAAATGAAGAGCCCCAGGCGCGGTAGAAAATCACCCAGGAAAGAGCCTTTCAATGTTGGAAAAAAAAGTCGTTAGTAACGGACATAATACGTTTATTTTGTTTTTTTAATCGCTGCGATGTGTGACTAAGCTCATACGACTAAGAGTTGCCCCCTTTGTCAAGATCTGGTAACCTGCTCGTCGCTGGTGGGCCAGATCGTGTCCCCCGTCACTATACTGGGGCAATAGGACCCACACAGACCGCAGGGTGAGCGCCCCCTGCTGGCCCCACAGAGAGAGAGAGGTAGAGCACCACAACCCAGACTCAACCACATCACAGCACAGATCAAACAGCAATATCTCACACACTGGGACACACACACACAAACACAACATAAACTGGAATGCTACAGAACCTTAAACAGACAATACACACTAGCCGAATATCTGACCAAAATAACAAATAACAAACAGAAACAGACCCTGACGAAGTACAGGCTCAGTGACCACAACCTGGCCATAGAAACTGGGCGACACAGGCAGACCTGGCTGCCCAGAGAGGACAGGCTGTGCTCCCACTGCCAGCAGGGAGAAATAGAGACAGAGGTGCACTCCCTACTGCACTGTGACAGATACTCTGGGATTAGAGAAACATTCTTCCCGAAATTCAGAAATCTAATCTCAGAGTTCCCACACCTGCCAAAACCACAACGGGTCCCAATCCTACTGGGAGAGGGAGGAGGGAACTCAGTTGATCTGGCAGCCCAGTATGTGATCTCCTGTCACAGCCTGAGGAACAGTGAGTCTGTCTCCCAATAATACTCCAGCCGCCTACAGTATATGTCAATATTTTATAATATGTCTTTGTTGTAAATGTCTGTAACATGTCTGTAGATGTTATTTTACTTCTATTTCTTGTTTTGTTCCATGTTATTTTTATTATTTTTATTTGTTTTGGCAACACTGATTGTACCCATCGGTCATGCTAATAAAGCACCTTGAATTGAAATAGAGGTAGGGAGAGAGGTAGGGAGGGGAAAAGGGAGAGGTAGGGAGAGAGGTAGAGAGAGGGAGAGGTAGAGGTAGGGAGAGAGAGGAGGAGTACAAATTCAAGCAGAAGCCTGAGTGGAGCACTGTCGTATGGCCCTGACATCAATCCCTCAACTCTCTGCATAAAGCAGTGTCTTATGGCCATGACATCCCACCCCCACCACTCTCAGTGGAAAGCACTGTCGTTACCCACCTCCTCCGCTCTCTGCGAAAAGCAGTATCTTCAGACCCTGACATCCCACCCCCGCCACTCTCTACGTAAAGAAGTGTCGTATGGCACTGACACCCACCCCTTCACTCTCTGCGTTAAGCTGTGTTGTCAGGCCCTGACATCCCACCCCCGCCACTTTCTGTGTAAAACACTGTCATAAGGCCCTGAGACCCACCCCTCCACTCTCTGCATAAAACAGTGTCGTCTAGCCCTGACACCCACCCCTCCACTCTCTGCGTTAAGCTGTGTTGTCAGGCCCTGACCTCCCACCCCCGCCACTCTCTGTGTAAAGCAGTGTCATATGGCCCTGACACCAATCCCTCCACTCTCTGTATAAAGCAGTCTCTTATGGCCCTGAAACCCTCCCCTCCACTCTCTACATAACGCAGTGTCGTCAAGCCCTGACATCCCACCCCTGCCACTCTCTACGTAAAGAAGTGTCGTATGGCCCTGAACCCACCCTCCACTCTCTGCGTTAAGCTGTGTTGTCAGGCCCTGACATCCCACCCTCGCCACTCACTGTGTAAAGCAGTGTCGTATAGCCCTGAGACCCACCCCTCCACTCTCAGCATAATGCAGTCTCGTCAGGCCCTGACATCCCACCCCTGCCACTCTCTGCGTAAAGAAGTGTCGTATGGCCCTGACACCCACCCGTCCACTCTGTGCTTAAAGCAGTGACGTCAAGCTCTGACATTCCACCCCCTCCACTCCCTGCGTTAAGCACTATCATATGGCCCTGACATCCCACCCCCGCCACTATCTGCGTAAAGCAGTATCGTCAGGCCCTGACATCCCACCCCTGCCACTCCCTGCATAAAGAAGTGTCGTATGGCCCTGACACCCACCCTCCAGCTCTCCGCCGCCCCAGGCTTCTGCTCGATAAGCTATTGGACACACCCGCCCCTCCTCACACAGAACGTGGAAAAGCCCCCGAGTGGGAGGGCTCTCTCTTCCTCCCAGGAGCTCTTGGACACGACGCACAGACAGGGCGCGGGGAGCCGCCGCCTGCAAACACGGCTCCAGGCAGGACTCCGCTCCGCAGGAGCCGCAGAGCAGAGGAGACGGGGGCAGCTTAGCTCCTGTGCAGAGACCTGAGCTGTTATTGCTGCGGACGCTGTCTTTTCTGCACTCGGGGTAGGAGTGAATGTTGAGTTGCCCTTAGAAATGAAGCAGAGCACTTCAACGGCACGGGTGTGTGTGTGTGCGCCCTGGTGATTCTGGGAGACAGATCGAACTGGGCTAAAAGACATTTAAAAGACAAAAGACAAATAAAAAACATTTGCTAGTTCAAAGTTGTACAACCCATTTGTATCTGCTAGGCGGCGCAGTCGTCGTGCACAAAGAACGCTTTGAGAAGCGTCAAAGGCAAGTCATTCCGAGTTGGTCGTTTGTGTTTTCCGTTCAGACGCGAAATGCTGAAATGATCTCTCGGCTCCTCGGTTGTCATTTCTGCTCCGTAAAGGAATCACAGCACGCGTCGGCTTCCAGCACGGTGGGTCGGGACACGATGCCGGGGGGTCGGAGAGAGCGATGTCTTCCTCGTTAGTATAGGACCTGTCACCTGTCCCCACCTGTCACGCGGGAGACTGGGGTACATCAGGACGCGCCTTGAAGTGAAAGCAGGATGCGCTGTGACATGCACTGTGCAGATCTTGCCACACTAAGAGGTGAGTGGGTCTGTTCGATCACAGCGCTAGACGAATCCCCAATCCCCTTTTGTGCCTGGCGACAAAAGATGTCTGTTTTCGCCCGTTCGAACCGGGGACCTTTCGCGTGTGAGGCGAACGTGATAACCACTACACTACGGAAACGGTGGTAAGACGTGCCCAGCGGCCCAGCGCTGAGCTTCGCCAATGCGATTCAGCTGCTTCCAGTGCCTTTATTGGAGTGCGCTGATGGACCGTGCTCTCTCTCCAGAGACCAGCACGCCTGTCATGGACGGAGCAGGAAAGGCGGCGCCACATTCTACAGCCCTCTCCACGCAATCGACGAAATCGGGCTACTGAAGTGGAGAAAATCGCCTCTCCAGAAAGTGCAAATATCATCTTAGAGACTATAAATCCTATTGCCGAAGGTCAGCCCTGTCTACCAGAGTAACCCTCCTGCAGCGATGATCAGCTCGTCTCACACGCGAGAAGTTTCGGCTGGAAACAAGCGCCCCCTCTTCTCGCACGTTTTGCACGTTCGAGTAGTTTTAATGCGGTTCCTTCGTACACGGTGCTGATCTTTTGGAAAGCAGGAGGCAAAACTGACACGTTCCCATACCGGGAGTCGAACTCGGGCTGCCTGGGTGAAAACTAGGAATCATAACCGCTAAACCATATGGGAGCACACAACCCTGCTGTTCCGGGCATCATGCAAGCAAACTACATAAATATGAGAACACGAAAGAGAGTTGTCACTCAGAGTGTCGAAGGGTCGATGTATACTGGGGCTCAGTTGAAATGCAATGTCAGGACTTTTCCGAATTATGTCACACGAAGAGAGCACATCCTTTTCCGCCCTGCTACATGTGTATCGGTAATTCGCCGTGATCATATAGTGGTCAGTACTTTGCGTTGTGGCCGCAACAACCCCGGTTTGAATCCGGGTCACGGCAGAATAGGGGCGTCTGCTTTTACTACTTGCACGAATGAAGGCAAGAAAAAGCCAATCGATGTGAACGAACGGCGCTTTACAGAGGAGTACTGCCTAACTGGATCGTTGATGAACGACAGAGGCCACTTCGACCTCTTCTCGGTTTTTTTCAATGACTTACTAAGGATCTTCTTCACATTCGCCCATGCAGGGGAAGCCACTTACACCAAAGCAAACGCAGGAAAGTGCAATTCAAGCAGAGACCAGGAGGGACTTGTTTACACCGAGAGTGGTCGGAGAATGGAACAATGCGCCCAGCCCTGTTGCTGGAGCCGATTCTTGATGAGATCTTGGGCTCACTAAGAGGCCCCCGCTGGATGCTAATCTTTCTGTTGTTCTTGCAGGTCCTGCACTGCTTTTGAGCCGACAGAGCTCGTCCTGGTCTGTCGGCACAGCCCAATTGCAAATGATCGGCTCCGGTTACAGAAGAAACGTGCGTTTGGTACTGTTGTAACAGAAGGAATAAGGTTCTTGATCCCAAGATGAAGTAAAACAGATGAGTTTATTGCATGCAAGGAACAATAAAGCCGACGTCTTGTTTCCTGCAAGAAACAACAAAACCGAAGTATTGTTCGATGTGCCGGTACAAACTTTTAGGTTATATAGTCCTTGCTTGCTGCTTCAGACGTCATTCAATGTTATGGTAAGGGGGGGGGTCATGGTATTTGGCCAGTTAAGAGGCCCTGGCCAAATGGTCAGTTTAAGATTATGCCCCCAGGGGGTTCCTTGTTCGCATCCTTATCAGTTAACCCCCTTTCCTTCCATAAACCCCTGTTGCTTAGAAGTCTAATTTTCAGGCAGAACTGACTTAAGTTAACCCTTTTTACATCTTATCTCTTACTTCATTCCCCCCTTATAAAATATGGCATACGTCAGGACTGCCTATTTTTACACATACAATGTCAGGGCAGATCTTTCCTTTTTAGATGTACAGGCATGCATTACCATGACATTGTGTGTTCCACAGTTACAACAAGATGTTATTGATGTTTTTGTACAAGTGATAGTTACAATTATACATATAAAACAACCCTAATTCTACAAATACATAAAGTCCTACTCCAGGACCCAAACGCAGACCTCAGCCATGTGGAGATCTATCGTCAGGATCTTGGAACAGCAATACTGACCCAACTCCGATTATAATTTTTTGGCTTATAGATATGCCAACACCCGGAATGTATTGATACCATATCCCCAGTAATGCTCCTCAGGCCTAACAAGCACACTGTTGGTCTTAGGAAACATCAGACACAGAAACGGTAACAACATCCTTCTTTCTGTTCACTCAGTCTCTGGTGCCGTGGGTCGGTGAAAGTGCGATACGCGGATCCAGCGATCTCATCCTGTCACTCAGATGGCACAGTCAGTAGTTGGAGGCACTTGATATGGTCCCTCCCAGCAGGATTGCAACGTCTGGCAGGGTATCTCTTCTTCACCTACACCCACTCGCCAGGTATCCGGTCGTGTCTCCCCTCTACTGGAGGTCCCCAAGCGTCCGGCACCTGTTCACGAGCCCTGTGCACTGCTTCAGTTAACAAACCTACAATACTTTAATAGAGAGTTAGTTAATTCATCAGTGCGTTAGCCAAACTTGGCCTCCAGGGAGCTTCTTTGGCTGCCCGTGATGATCTCAAATGGGCTCAGTCTCAGAGTTCTGTTTGCTCCAGCCCGCAAACCGCACAGGACTGCAGGTAGAGCATCTACCCACGGTGTTCCTTCAGTTGATATTTCCTTAGTTGGTCTTTCAGACTGTGGGTGATGGGGGCAATGTGACTTCTAACTTACCCCTAGTGAGGCAATTACAGCCTGGCACACCTTCCCAGTGTAGTATGCCCCTAGATCAGTATCCAAGGGGAAGGGCAGTCCGTACCACGGGATCATCTTTGTCATACACTTGGGTATGTGCCAGCCCACATCCCATCATTATACAACCCCACATTTTTACACATTTGTTCTAACCACTATTAAACATCTATTAAAGCCCTCAACCTGAATTCTCCCCTTTCCCCAATAGAGGTTTCACAGGGGTCTCAGACTCCCGCTCTCCCAGTGCCGCTCGTCTGGCATCTGCATCTGCATGGTTGTTACCTTGAGTTACTGGAATTCTTTATTTATTGTGTTATTTACACCTTACTCAAGCTGCTTCTGTCGGCAGCTGTAAAACTACAAATCAGTTCAGAGACAAGCCCAGTATTCTTAACTGGAGTCCCTGCCGTTGTGAGAGAATCCTATTTCTCCATAGCCATCCAGAATTGTGGCCTACATGCAACAAATACATACATTATATACATATACAGTAACCCTTTGTCCACACTTACATATAAAGGAATGGTTGATCCATCTGGTTGATTACAGGCGGCTTTTGCTGCTGGAACCAAGGCAATCTTGTCCTTGTACTGCACTCCCCCCTTAAGCAGATCTGTTAAAAGTTGTGCTCAACCCGTAAAAACATTGCACCCTGGCCCTGTTAAAATTCCACAATGCTCGACACAAAAGGGCCTTATTATAACTGCTTAATATTAGACACTCTAAAGCTGAAGCAACTCAGACTTGTGGGTTTCCTCGTCAGGGGAAGAACTCAGAAAACCATCAACATACTGAGTGATCACAGTCAGTTGAAGCCATGTGATACCCTGTTCTGGATAGTCATTCTTTGTAATGCATAATATTCCAACCCAATAGATCTGGGATAAAACCACCCATTAAAATCTGGTACTCGGCAAGTAAAACTTGCTGCCCCAATACTCCTGTGGCTTCCTGCCGTCTCCCCATATACATTACTCTATAGCACACTGTTGAACAGAGGAGTGAAACAAGCATGACAGTAGTGCTCCAGTATCCCCTAACAGAGAAACCAACACTCCATTAACAATACATTTTTATCCACTGGACTGGGACAGACTTAGGGAGGCTACAAGGGATTTACAGGATCTAATCGTTAGGTAAACAGATCTTCTCACAAGACGTTATTCTCCCCAATCTCGATTCTAAACCTACAGCGTTTCAGTATGTCTGGTTTCGAGACATTCGAAAAAATCCAAATTGTTTCCACTATTGCAACTAATTGTATAAAAATACAAAAACTGTTTATCTAACTACTTTTACGTCCACCTGTACTGTACTTATACGTTTAAGACGCTCTTATATTTTCCAATCTCCTTACAGATGCAGCCATTCAAAGTGCGCGGTACAGACACATACCGGAGGTAATTGGCTACGGCGTCGTGCATCGTGACGCGCGATGACGCAAAATACCGCGGTATGTGATTGGTTGACCGACAGGGGCACTCGTGGTCCGTTGGTCTGTCGTAGAAAGACTTACTGTAAACGTCTTTACTGTGCCCGTTGTAGATATTGAATTTTACCACTGAAGGGAAATCTGAGTAGCTGAGCATAAAAAGAATAGGAGCATACTGTAACGCGTGTGAAGGCCATAAACGATATTAATTTTGGAACATAAACATACAGTATATAGCTGGTCTTGGTACTTTAAAGAAAAAAATACACACCAGTATTCCATTTCTCCCTAAACATTGTAAACTTCGAAGTCTTTATCTAACGTGATACCGGAGTCAACAAGCATACTTTTAGAATTTGATTAAAAGGGAATATAATATGGAATCGCGTATCTCAAGAATTTAATAACGGTATGATTATATCCATGTACTGCGACAGGGCTCTGTAGGGCTGTTTCGCCTATGTGTTCATGTGAGCTGTCTTGTAGCCCACTGGTCTAGGTGCATGACTGCCAACTGGCAGGTTGTGTGTTCGAATCCAGCTGGTGCTGGACTTCTCATTTTTATTTATTTATTTTTTAATCACGTAACATAAACATATTACCGTATGCAAACTGTATACAGTATGAATATGTATATTTCATGTCTTAACTGTGCCCATTTAAGTATTGAATATTCATATCTAATTTTACCACTGAAGGGAAATATTATTACATGGGGATTCAGTTGTCTGAAAAAACGCGTTTATTTCGGGCTGAAAAACACGTTTTGAAACGTGTGCTGTTACTGCCCCATAACTTACATGGGATTGACCAAACTTGCAGAAACATGTTTATTTCTGCTGAGAAACACGTTTTGACCCTTTCTGCACACTGGGGTTAAGAGCTGAGTGTGTGGGCTCTTCTGAGCATAAAAAGAATAGGAGCATACTGTAACGCGTGTGAAGGCCATAAACGTTATTAATTTTGGAACATAAACATACAGTATATGGCTGGTCTCGGTACTTTAAAGAAAAAAATACACACCAGTATTTCATTTCTTCATAAACATTGTAAGCTTCGAAGTCTTTAACTAACGCGATACCGGAGTCAACAAGCATACTTTTAGAATTTGATTAAAAGGGAATATAATATGGAATCGCGTATCTCAAGAAATTAATAACAATATAATTATATTCATGTTGCAAAAGAACTGCAACGGACATAAAAACTCCCTTGCTTTTAACAGAGCGTTCCATAATTTCTAACTACGAAAATGCCAGGTGAAAGGATTTGTAAACATATTTTGTTAAAGCAAGTCAGTTTTTTCAGCAACACATAAAATACATTTTTCCAAGAAAGTTTAGCCTTTGTCACTAATGAAACCACTAAATAAAGACATAAATATAGAAATCTTAAGATTTGTTTTATTTAATGTTGGTAGCAGGATGAACTGTCAGAGTGTATATTTTGTCGCAGAGTTGCTGCAAGATGTTAACAGTGAAAAAGGTATTTAGAAATGAGTTATTTCAAGATGAAAAAGAAAACATACACGTAACATGGTTTCATTATGACCAGAATCGGTCTTGAGATATTTTTAACTTGATTTACAGTATTTGAAAGGTATGTCTTAACACCGATACTACAGTGCTTAAGTACTGCTCACGTATATGTTTCTAGGTTTATATGATGCATTTCATATGGTCAAATTACTTTTTGAGCAACTAATAAGAAGCGCGAAACGGTATCTGTTTTAGTTTAGTTTTGTGCTGGGACCCGTGGATTGATTAGAGATATCAAGTACATACAAGTCATTTTTTAAATGTTGTAGTTCGTCTTGAAAAAATGTTACGAGTACATCATCTATCAACAATTACACAGGTTCTGTTTCCATATTGCGGATTTTGGTTACGTAATATTATTTTCTAGATTTCACGTTGTGAATATATGATTTGGGCAAACAGAGCCGCAAAGAAGTACATTATTGGTTGTTGTTTTTTTTTTTGCAGTTTTATCTAGAACAAGCGATGCTTAAACCTTTGTCTGATTCTTGTGAAACTATCCACATGACAGTTACAGTACCTAGGAGTTGACTTCAGTGATGTCACTGATGGGATGTTTCTAAAAATCCATCCTCTGTAAAACGTCTTCTCTAGTTGTCCTGCATATGTATTCGCTAATGAAGCTGTGTGTTCTGAGCCTGGATCTCTACATTTCTGTATGAACCAGCTTAGAGGGCTAAAGACAGCTTGTGTTTAAATTGAGTGTAAGGCAATTTATGCTTCTAAAGTCATGGTCAGCATTTATTTTTGTACTGTGCTGTAAACTTGTTCTGTTAAAGTCACATTATTTTATAGCGTTTTTATAGCGTTATCAAATCCAGTGGCGCTGTGTGTTAGTTTCCTGACTCCCATGTCACATGGTCTGTGATTGAAACCTGTAAAACCGGTTTAATTCGTCACAGCCAGCACTCTTCAGGTGTGAGGGTCTTCTGCTCAGAATGAAACGCTAAAATGTTTGTGTATATTCTAATGGTAGTGGGGGCAGGGTGTGTGGGAACAGGTTTGGTTGAAATTGCATTGGAGATCTATGTTCTTCACACCTGAAACATTTTCTCTGAAAGCATTTTCTTCACAGTTTAACCGATCTTGTTACAGCATGTTACAGTTTACTATTATGAACCATATTAATTTTAAGTGCTTAATGTAAAATCTTGTAAAAATATATTTTCATTGTTCAAATATACATTAAGTCTGACTATCATATAATAAGTTAAATACAAAACTAAAGAAAAAATAGGGTTAAATATAATTCAAAATATTTTGCTAACAATGTTAACTGTTGATGAATAATAAAATGTATTAACTAAGGAGTAGGATGGCATAGTTGTTAGTATGTTTTTTGTTTTGTTTCTTTTTCATAAATACAACAGTAGTACCTGATGTCTCAGTGGCTTTCAAAATTAAATTATGCATGCAAACCTGTGAACTAGAAAGATAACTAAGATATCCATCCATTATATTCCATAATATCCATGAAATATATGGCGCTGAAATATGTGTGACGCAGTGGTGGCCTGACACGGAGAGGTGCCCTGGCAGCTGTATGATGCAGTGGTGGCCTGGCACGGTGAGGTGCGCTTGCAGCTATGTGGCACGGTGAGGTGCGCTGGCAGCTGTGTGATGCAGTGGTGGTCGAGTATGTAGAGGTGTCGTGCGAGGCATGCTTTTTGCACGCATGAAGTAAATCCCACGATTGCTTTTGAACTTGGACAAAGTACTTCCAAAGGAGCGCTATGCGCAAAGATTTAACAAGCTCAACCCCCGCCGATGATTTGGTGTGAAGAAGCAGAACATTCAAGTTTCACAGACAGAAGCAGCACGCCAGCACAGCCAACATTAAAACGGAGGGCACACTACGATTTGCATTGACACAAAAGTGATCTGGGCAGACGTCGTTCCCTGCATAACGCAAAAAGTGGCAAAGCGCTTTTGGGTTGAGAGGACGCAAGAAGGTTTTTGTTTTGTGCCTTGATGTCAAGCTGAGAAAGTATCTTTAAACACTTTGCTTAGTTTCTCGAGAGACTGCCAAAAAGCAGTTCCCTCCCTTTCGTCTGAAGCCAGCTGAAAGGGGGTCTCGACAGAAGCACCTGGCAGCGGTGGGATTCGAACCCACGCCCCCGAAGAGACTGGAGCCTTAATCCAGCGCCTTAGACCGCTCGGCCACGCTACCCGCTGTGTGTTGTTTCTTTGTCTCATTACTTGCCCGGAGGAAGCCGGGTGGGTTTTGCTCTTGTCGCCGACTTAGTGGCGTTATGACCGTGGAACCGACTGCACCTGCTTTTTCTGAGATGCTTCCCCTCTCATGGCGAGATCTCGACTTCTTTAACACCTCTGGATAAAGATCTTCTGTGGAGCAGGTTTCAGACCTCTGCGTACAGCACCCTTGATGTCATTTTATTTTTACAGCAGCCGCATCCGGAAAGTTGTGTCTTTTACGTTTTATTTGAACAACAAAACTACATACAATACAAACAAGAGCACATATAACGTATCAAGAAAATCGTCAAGGGCACATGCTATAATACAATTACACTTTATGAAAAACGATTACACAAGGTAAATAAAGATAAGGTCCGCACAGCTTGTTCTTACATTTCGAAAGAGTCCGTAAATACCCCTTGACATCTATTTTGAACTGTTCAAACGTAGGACTCTTCCCAGACCATTTCACTTTATACCACATTCCTAAACGAGGATGCTTCTCCTGTTTTAGAACTATTTTGGGCGGTATGGCTTATACAGCACACCCACAGTATTCTAATGGTGGACTGCAGATCTGTGCTATAGTTCAGTCGAATTCAAAGGATCCAGCAATCGTACTGGATTTGACTGGGATTCTGAAATGTCTCTTGCAAAAGTATTCGGGTTTGCTTGAACCTTTGATACAAAAAGTGATCTGATCTGAAAATACCCAGCTTACAATCTCTGAGGTAGTTGTCACTAAACTCTGACGTGATGTGGCACACATGTGCCGTGTGCCTTTACTTTTGTAAAAAACTGGTATCGGGAAAAGTTTCTTAATATTTCTTTTGATTAGCATGCAAGAAAATGTGATCATTACCTATGGAATTTCCCGCCAGCGTGGAGCTTGAATTCACAACCTTGAGACTCAGTGTTCAAGAGTCACAGAAGAGGTCAGCCTGGTCTTCAGTTTGCCAACGATAAGCTCCGGCAGTGCTCCTCTGTAAAGCAGATTGTTCGGATCGGTTATGTGGGACGGCACTTCGATACTAAGATCGTTTGCAGCACACGCATGGTTTCCCCCTTCACGCAAAAAACATAGACGAAGGAAGCTCTATTGTCTTGAGCTGCTGACTCCCGGATTTAAAGCGCTCTGGGTGCCAGCTAAGTCTCTAACAAGCACACTATAAAGACAAGAATTACACTTTGCGCACGTCACGCATGGAATGGCGAGGCTACTTGATCCAATATTATCTAGTCTCACCTCATATGGTGCCGATTCCTGGTTTTCATTTAAGAAAGAGCACTGCAAACACCGTAAACAGTGCAAAACGTGTGATGAAAGAAGTCTTTTCCCCCCTTTGTCTAAAGCAGAACACAGAGGAGTCATGCCGAGGGTTGTGAGATCAAGATTTCAGTGGAGCACTGTCGTCTACGTCTTTAGCTACATGAGTTGGACATCCTCTTGTACACGGAAAGCAGATTGAGATCCTCTGACATGAAAAGTGCCAGATAAAAGCCATTTCTCATCCTTTCTCTTAGTGGTGGAGCTATCGCATGTAAATGAGGAAACTTGCAAGGCGAGCAGGCTCGGTCCACACCGAATGCAGATGTCTCAGAGCAGTTGAGACGTGTCCATGTGGCTGTCAAAGGACAGCACTTTGCCGGCGCCGTGGCTTAGTTGGCTTAAGCGCCTGTCTAGTAAACAGGAGATCCTGGGTCCGATTCCCAGTGGTGCCTTTCTTCCTGTCTTACTGTACAGAATTTATCCTTACGGGCAAATCCCATGCCTTTTAATTCAGGTGAATGCAAGTGTTCGTTTCCTTTCTGGAACAACTTGTTTTGAAAGAAATCTATACAGCTTGAGAAAGATGACACACAAATCTTGCTTATCAGTGAAGAAGAGGTGCTCCCAGCAGGCCAGCTAATACCAGCAAGTTTTTTTTCACCCTGACCCAGAGAATGGAGAAAAGCGAGGCGCCTGTGGCTCTGCAGTGTAATCAGTTCGGGAGTTCGGCGGTTAGCTGAAAGAGTGGTAAATGGAGCTCGCCCCAGCCCGTCCTTATTCTTTTAAAGAGGATAAAAAATTAACTTCGCCGCCACTACTACCAGCTTTAAAAGACTGCCATGGGCACGGAAAAAAACACACCACAGATGACTTTTCTGGAACCGAAGCAGAGATTCCTTTACGAACCAACTGATAAAGCTCAGCCAGTGAATACTGTTAACAGAATGTGAAAGCACGATCAACTTTGTAACTGCAACCACAGGAAAAACAGCAAGAAGCAGGCTCCATTCCCCATTTAAATCTGTCGTGCGAGGCATGCTTTTTGGCACGCATGAAGTAAATCCCACGATCGCTTTTGAACTTGGACAAAGTACTTCCAAAGGAGCGCTATGCGCAAAGATTTAACAAGCTCAACCCCCGCCGATGATTTGGTGTGAAGAAGCAGAACATTCAAGTTTCACAGAAAGAAGCAGCACGCCAGCACAGCCAACATTAAAACGGAGGGCACACTACGATTTGCATTGACACAAAAGTGATCTGGGCAGACGTCGTGCCCTGCATAACGCAAAAAGTGGCAAAGCGCTTTTGGGTTGAGAGGACGCAAGAAGGTTTTTGTTTTGTGCCTTGATGTCAAGCTGAGAAAGTATCTTTAAACACTTTGCTTAGTTTCTCGAGAGACTGCCAAAAAGCAGTTCCCTCCCTTTTGTCTGAAGCCAGCTGAAAGGGGGTCTCGACAGAAGCACCTGGCAGCGGTGGGATTCGAACCCACGCCCCCGAAGAGACTGGAGCCTTAATCCAGCGCCTTAGACCGCTCGGCCACGCTACCCGCTGTGCTTTGTCTCTTTGTCTCATTACTTGCCCGGAGGAAGCCGGGTGGGTTTTGCTCTTGTCGCCCGACTTAGTGGCGTTATGACCGTGGAACCGACTGCACCTGCTTTTTCTGAGATGCTTCCCCTCCCATGGCGAGATCTCGACTTCTTTAACACCTCTGGATAAAGATCTTCTGTGGAGCAGGTTTCAGACCTCTGCGTACAGCACCCTTGATGTCATTTTATTTTTACAGCAGCCGCATCCGGAAAGTTGTGTCTTTTACGTTTTATTTGAACAACAAAACTACATACAATACAAACAAGAGCACATATAACGTATCAAGAAAATCGTCAGGGGCACATGCTATAATACAATTACACTTTATGAAAAACGATTACACAAAGTAAATAAAGATAAGGTCCGCACAGCTTGTTCTTACATTTCGAAAGAGTCCGTAAATACCCCTTGACGTCTATTTTGAACTGTTCAAACGTAGGACTCTTCCCAGACCATTTCACTTTATACCACATTCCTAAACGAGGATGCTTCTCCTGTTTTAGAACTATTTTGGGCGGTATGCCTTATACAGCACACCCACAGTATTCTAATGGTGGACTGCAGATCTGTGCTATAGTTCAGTCGAATTCAAAGGATCCAGCAATCGTACTGGATTTGACTGGGATTCTGAAATGTCTCTTGCAAAAGTATTCGGGTTTGCTTGAACCTTTGATACAAAAAGTGATCTGATCTGAAACTACCCAGCTTACAATCTCTGAGGTAGTTGTCACTAAACTCGGACGTGATGTGACACACATGTGCCGTGTGCCTTTACTTTTGTAAAAAACTGGTATCGGGAAAAGTTTCTTAATATTTCTTTTGATTAGCATGCAAGAAAATGTGATCATTACCTATGGAATTTCCCGCCAGCGTGGAGCTTGAATTCACAACCTTGAGACTCAGTGTTCAAGAGTCACAGAAGAGGTCAGCCTGGTCTTCAGTTTGCCAACGATAAGCTCCGGCAGTGCTCCTCTGTAAAGCAGATTGTTCGGATCGGCTATGTGGGACGGCACTTCGATACTAAGATCGTTTGCAGCACACGCATGGTTTCCCCCTTCACGCAAAAAACATAGACGAAGGAAGCTCTATTGTCTTGGGCTGCTGACTCCCGGATTTAAAGCGCTCTGGGTGCCAGCTTAGTCTCTAACAAGCACACTATAAAGACAGGAATTACACTTTGCGCACGTCACGCATGGAATGGCGAGGCTACTTGATCCAATATTATCTATAAAAAATTAACTTCGCCGCCACTACTACCAGCTTTAAAAGACTGCCATGGGCACGGAAAAAAACACACCACAGATGACTTTTCTGGAACCGAAGCAGAGATTCCTTTACGAACCAACTGATAAAGCTCAGCCAGTGAATACTGTTAACAGAATGTGAAAGCACAATCAACTTTGTAACTGCAACCACAGGAAAAACAGCAAGAAGCAGGCTCCATTCCCCATTTAAATCTGTCGTGCGAGGCATGCTTTTGAACTTGGACAAAGTACTTCCAAAGGAGCGCTATGCGCAAAGATTTAACAAGCTCAACCCCCGCCGATGATTTGGTGTGAAGAAGCAGAACATTCAAGTTTCACAGACAGAAGCAGCACGCCAGCACAGCCAACATTAAAACGGAGGGCACACTACGATTTGCATTGACACAAAAGTGATCTGGGCAGACGTCGTTCCCTGCATAACGCAAAAAGTGGCAAAGCGCTTTTGGGTTGAGAGGACGCAAGAAGGTTTTTGTTTTGTGCCTTGATGTCAAGCTGAGAAAGTATCTTTAAACACTTTGCTTAGTTTCTCGAGAGACTGCCAAAAAGCAGTTCCCTCCCTTTCGTCTGAAGCCAGCTGAAAGGGGGTCTCGACAGAAGCACCTGGCAGCGGTGGGATTCGAACCCACGCCCCCGAAGAGACTGGAGCCTTAATCCAGCGCCTTAGACCGCTCGGCCACGCTACCCGCTGTGTGTTGTTTCTTTGTCTCATTACTTGCCCGGAGGAAGCCGGGTGGGTTTTGCTCTTGTCGCCGACTTAGTGGCGTTATGACCGTGGAACCGACTGCACCTGCTTTTTCTGAGATGCTTCCCCTCTCATGGCGAGATCTCGACTTCTTTAACACCTCTGGATAAAGATCTTCTGTGGAGCAGGTTTCAGACCTCTGCGTACAGCACCCTTGATGTCATTTTATTTTTACAGCAGCCGCATCCGGAAAGTTGTGTCTTTTACGTTTTATTTGAACAACAAAACTACATACAATACAAACAAGAGCACATATAACGTATCAAGAAAATCGTCAAGGGCACATGCTATAATACAATTACACTTTATGAAAAACGATTACACAAGGTAAATAAAGATAAGGTCCGCACAGCTTGTTCTTACATTTCGAAAGAGTCCGTAAATACCCCTTGACATCTATTTTGAACTGTTCAAACGTAGGACTCTTCCCAGACCATTTCACTTTATACCACATTCCTAAACGAGGATGCTTCTCCTGTTTTAGAACTATTTTGGGCGGTATGGCTTATACAGCACACCCACAGTATTCTAATGGTGGACTGCAGATCTGTGCTATAGTTCAGTCGAATTCAAAGGATCCAGCAATCGTACTGGATTTGACTGGGATTCTGAAATGTCTCTTGCAAAAGTATTCGGGTTTGCTTGAACCTTTGATACAAAAAGTGATCTGATCTGAAAATACCCAGCTTACAATCTCTGAGGTAGTTGTCACTAAACTCTGACGTGATGTGGCACACATGTGCCGTGTGCCTTTACTTTTGTAAAAAACTGGTATCGGGAAAAGTTTCTTAATATTTCTTTTGATTAGCATGCAAGAAAATGTGATCATTACCTATGGAATTTCCCGCCAGCGTGGAGCTTGAATTCACAACCTTGAGACTCAGTGTTCAAGAGTCACAGAAGAGGTCAGCCTGGTCTTCAGTTTGCCAACGATAAGCTCCGGCAGTGCTCCTCTGTAAAGCAGATTGTTCGGATCGGTTATGTGGGACGGCACTTCGATACTAAGATCGTTTGCAGCACACGCATGGTTTCCCCCTTCACGCAAAAAACATAGA
The DNA here is from genome assembly GCF_059453375.1 of Lepisosteus platostomus. Taxonomy (NCBI): domain Eukaryota; kingdom Metazoa; phylum Chordata; class Actinopteri; order Semionotiformes; family Lepisosteidae; genus Lepisosteus; species Lepisosteus platostomus. The sequence continues at coordinate 325,086 of NW_028291680.1, forward strand.
CGAAGGAAGCTCTATTGTCTTGAGCTGCTGACTCCCGGATTTAAAGCGCTCTGGGTGCCAGCTAAGTCTCTAACAAGCACACTATAAAGACAAGAATTACACTTTGCGCACGTCACGCATGGAATGGCGAGGCTACTTGATCCAATATTATCTAGTCTCACCTCATATGGTGCCGATTCCTGGTTTTCATTTAAGAAAGAGCACTGCAAACACCGTAAACAGTGCAAAACGTGTGATGAAAGAAGTCTTTTCCCCCCTTTGTCTAAAGCAGAACACAGAGGAGTCATGCCGAGGGTTGTGAGATCAAGATTTCAGTGGAGCACTGTCGTCTACGTCTTTAGCTACATGAGTTGGACATCCTCTTGTACACGGAAAGCAGATTGAGATCCTCTGACATGAAAAGTGCCAGATAAAAGCCATTTCTCATCCTTTCTCTTAGTGGTGGAGCTATCGCATGTAAATGAGGAAACTTGCAAGGCGAGCAGGCTCGGTCCACACCGAATGCAGATGTCTCAGAGCAGTTGAGACGTGTCCATGTGGCTGTCAAAGGACAGCACTTTGCCGGCGCCGTGGCTTAGTTGGCTTAAGCGCCTGTCTAGTAAACAGGAGATCCTGGGTCCGATTCCCAGTGGTGCCTTTCTTCCTGTCTTACTGTACAGAATTTATCCTTACGGGCAAATCCCATGCCTTTTAATTCAGGTGAATGCAAGTGTTCGTTTCCTTTCTGGAACAACTTGTTTTGAAAGAAATCTATACAGCTTGAGAAAGATGACACACAAATCTTGCTTATCAGTGAAGAAGAGGTGCTCCCAGCAGGCCAGCTAATACCAGCAAGTTTTTTTTCACCCTGACCCAGAGAATGGAGAAAAGCGAGGCGCCTGTGGCTCTGCAGTGTAATCAGTTCGGGAGTTCGGCGGTTAGCTGAAAGAGTGGTAAATGGAGCTCGCCCCAGCCCGTCCTTATTCTTTTAAAGAGGATAAAAAATTAACTTCGCCGCCACTACTACCAGCTTTAAAAGACTGCCATGGGCACGGAAAAAAACACACCACAGATGACTTTTCTGGAACCGAAGCAGAGATTCCTTTACGAACCAACTGATAAAGCTCAGCCAGTGAATACTGTTAACAGAATGTGAAAGCACGATCAACTTTGTAACTGCAACCACAGGAAAAACAGCAAGAAGCAGGCTCCATTCCCCATTTAAATCTGTCGTGCGAGGCATGCTTTTTGGCACGCATGAAGTAAATCCCACGATCGCTTTTGAACTTGGACAAAGTACTTCCAAAGGAGCGCTATGCGCAAAGATTTAACAAGCTCAACCCCCGCCGATGATTTGGTGTGAAGAAGCAGAACATTCAAGTTTCACAGACAGAAGCAGCACGCCAGCACAGCCAACATTAAAACGGAGGGCACACTACGATTTGCATTGACACAAAAGTGATCTGGGCAGACGTCGTTCCCTGCATAACGCAAAAAGTGGCAAAGCGCTTTTGGGTTGAGAGGACGCAAGAAGGTTTTTGTTTTGTGCCTTGATGTCAAGCTGAGAAAGTATCTTTAAACACTTTGCTTAGTTTCTCGAGAGACTGCCAAAAAGCAGTTCCCTCCCTTTCGTCTGAAGCCAGCTGAAAGGGGGTCTTGACAGAAGCACCTGGCAGCGGTGGGATTCGAACCCACGCCCCCGAAGAGACTGGAGCCTTAATCCAGCGCCTTAGACCGCTCGGCCACGCTACCCGCTGTGTGTTGTTTCTTTGTCTCATTACTTGCCCGGAGGAAGCCGGGTGGGTTTTGCTCTTGTCGCCCGACTTAGTGGCGTTATGACCGTGGAACCGACTGCACCTGCTTTTTCTGAGATGCTTCCCCTCTCATGGCGAGATCTCGACTTCTTTAACACCTCTGGATAAAGATCTTCTGTGGAGCAGGTTTCAGACCTCTGCGTACAGCACCCTTGATGTCATTTTATTTTTACAGCAGCCGCATCCGAAAAGTTGTGTCTTTTACGTTTTATTTGAACAACAAAACTACATACAATACAAACAAGAGCACATATAACGTATCAAGAAAATCGTCAGGGGCACATGCTATAATACAATTACACTTTATGAAAAACGATTACACAAAGGTATTCGGGTTTGCTTGAACCTTTAAAAAAAAATGATCTGAACTACCCAGCTTACAATCTCTGAGGTAGTTGTCACTAAACTCGGACATGATGTGCCACACATGTACCGTGTGCCTTTACTTTTGTAAAAAACTGGTATCGGGAAAATTAAAGTCGAAACCCAAAACAGTAACATATTTAAGAGTAAATGCCTCCTAATAGCTAGCAAGCGCTCCTAGTTAGTAAAGTTGTTTGTGTTCCTGCCTGTCATGCGGGAAACCGGGGTTTGATTACCGACGGGGAGACAGCTAGTTTTTTTATGATCAGATTCCAGTCTTTAATGCTGTGTGTGAGAGTTTATGTAACTTTCCTTTTCTCACATTTTCTGACGACTATTCCGAAGGAGAGCCCTGTCAACTCCTAATACTTTTCAAAAATCTGCCTGCATGTTTGATTAGTTTTGTTTTACTTAGAAAAAGTTCAATATCGATCATAACTAAAGAAAATTATGATCAGAAACAAAAACAAAATGTTGAAGATGCAACTCGATCTTGAATCAGAGATGGGTGACATGGGCTTCTGTTCTGATATTGTTGTACGAGAAACAGGAGGAATCTCTTCTCTCCTATGGAGCATGAGCTGAATCAGGAATGAGACATGTCATATATCAACGCATGACCTACATCGTAAAACTAAAACTAAAATAAAAACTAACATTAAGTTATCAGAGACATCCATTTATATACAAACAAGAGACAGACAAAGCAATAATTCTACATTAACTTGTCCTGCACTGATCAGACTAATTGAAATGGTCTGATTCAGAGCCTGTGCAGCTTGTGCTAATACAACAACGCCAGTATTGAACCCTCAGCACCATACTGACTACTGAGCACAAGTTCAGCTGCTCTCCAGCTTTGTTACGCATGTTTTTTTATTGCAAATGGAGCTGATCTCCAGACAGTACAGTGTTAGTCAGCAGCCTCTACTAGTAATACATCGCCCCTGTCCAAAATCTCTAGGTAAAAAAAAACACATTTTATACATTTGTCTGTTTAAAGATATAATCTCTTTAAAAAAGACAAAGGGTTTGTGTGTCAATTGTTTCGAATTAATTTTTAACGCAAAGAAAAGTAGTTTTCTTCCAAGAAATCACACATTTGTCGCAACCTCCATACTATACTTCTCTCTTGTAGTATTAAAGCATTTTGATTTAAACTGAACAATATATTAAATGTTTCATCTATACACTTACGATTAACATAGGCAGCCTTGAACGGATTGCGGAAATCAAATATACAGATGGATTCAGAGTGTGCTTTCCAACTTTTGTGTAACATTTTCCTTTGATAGGGCGGAGTTGTTTTTAAAATCTGGATTAAATAAAAAGGAGTGACGTCAGTGTAAAACAGCTTTCCTTCATGGGGAACAACAGTTGTGTTCCATATTTCTAATTATTTTGGTTTCAAGATAGCAATTAAGTATGAAACATAAAAGCCAGCTGGATAAATCTGTTACACGTCATTTACAATGGTCTTTCAACTAATAGCCCGTGCAGGGATCAAACCCCAACTGTTGTTGTGAGTTGCATAAGGCTCTGCAACATGCAGATGAGAAACTAACCTCCGCTTCTTCATTATATACACAGTGAGCTATATTTGCGAGCCTACTGCCCCCTGCGGGCTCTGTATTTGATTGCGGTACAAGACCGGCCGTGGAGGTAAAGTGAGACGGGTGTGTACATTAAAAGGCTCATAGCGTCCCTGGGAAGGCTCAAACCACCACCCTTTTTGTTAACAACCGAGCCACAAAGACTCATGTACAGCTTAACACTCCTCGGTCTCAGTGAAAGTGATACACTGGAGTGAAAGTGAAAGTGATAAATTTCTGGAGAATCATTTGTCAGTTTCCCTACGGGACTAATAAAGTATTATCTATCTCTCTTAAAGAAAAATCGCCAACAGTGGCCGATATCTATTGGAGTTTTTTTCATTCTATACTGCAATTTCTGAAGGGTACAGGCTTGGGGAATTGGACCTTATGGTGAAGGCTGCGGGCTCAGCAGCAGCAGAACCTGATCAGTATCGGTTGACTCCGATATACTTTGACAACTTAACTTCTGGATTTAGAGACATTTACCTTAGTGTCGGTATACTAAGATGTTTTGGTAACGAGGAAGGAGGGACAAAGCAAATTGGCAGAATGTGTGCTATTTTGTTGACTACAAGTCCTCACATGCCAGAGGGTCAATATTAAAAAAAACGTAACAGTATAATCTCTTGTACTTCACAATTTAATAGTGTCTGTTACCTTGTGTCTCACACCTCAGTGTCAGAATTGTGAGACGAGTATGTAATCAGGAGGGAGGGCAATAGCAATTCAGCAGAAATTGCATTCACCTTTTCCCAATGCATTCTCACATGCCATTTTCTCATATGCCATGCTCAGAGGGTCATATTTTTAAAATGGTACCGTAAAATGTCCTGAAGTTCAGGATTTTGACAGTCTGTTATATTGTGTCTCACACCTTGATGTCAGAAATATGAGATGATTTTAAAATCAGGAGGGAGGGCCCTAGAAATATAGCAAACATTGCATTTACCATTTGACAATGTATTCTCTCGTGCCATGTTCAGAGGGTCGTATTTAAAAAAACGGTACAGTACAATGTCCTGAAGTTCAGGATTTTGATAGTCTTTTCCATTGTCTATCACACATCTGTGTCAGAATTTTTAGACATTTTTATAACCAGGAGGTAGGTTCGATCACCCTCTGCTCATCCTCAGTTAACCATTTAGTCTCATATGCCATGTTCTAAATGTAATAAATGTTCTATATTAAAATTTCTTGTAAAATGCAAGAGTTTGAGACTTTTTATGATCAGAAGGCAAGGTCGTGGAAAATATGCAGGAAGTGCCAGTGAATTTACGTTTTGCCTTTGTCTTATTTACTCGTGGTATAACATGCCAGTTTGTTTTATTGTGAGTTGTGTTTCTGAAATGTGTTTCATACAAAAATGCAATTTGGACAGTCTCTATTTACATATTCCCCTTTACTGAGGAAATGTACAATAATACATCCGGATAAGTATTTTTAAAAATGACTGTAGAGAGCCATCTACAGGCGAAAGACGACATAACATCACAGCAGTAGCATTTAAGATGGAACGAAAAACACAAAGCAGCAGCTAGCGAATAAGAAGCCAACTTCAGCCTCGTTAATGCAATAGCATTAGGTGAGGTGGAAAAATATTTCTTGCTCTGAATCTTAACATTTTTATAGGAGGTGTTCTAGGACCTCTTGCCTCAGAAAAAAACTGCCAGTACATCACTTATTTCTACTCCATCAATAGCAGCAGTGTTATCAGTACTGAGCCCTAAATGTAGGTCCTATCATCATATAAAAAGTCGAAAGTATCGACTGCATTCAACTGATAAAATGTATCTTCTATGAGAGTTATATCTTTATCCAAAATACATCGGAAACAAATTTGCACGTTTTTTGGGGGGGATCCTGAAGACTGAGACTCAAAACTTTTTTTTCCTTCTTTCCAGGAGGAAGGATTATTCAGATGCAAACGTTGTCCCAAAATCGATGTACTCTTCAATGATATTCAAATCCTCAAATTCTTCATCTGAATGTCGATATTGAAATATGATATCGTACAAATTGTGGTTTTCTTTTTAAAGCAAATTTTATGCTTTAAATTAAATAAATTGTATTTATTATGAATGTGCCGGAATTTTTTCAATACTTTAGAGGGTTCTGCCATTTTAGATGTTATGCTGTTCCTGTCTGATTTATCAAATGTGTCATTTAAATCTCCCGTCATTTCTATATCAGCCTGAAGGCCTTGAAGTAAAGATTGCAATTCATCCAAAAATGCAATTCATCCAAAAAAAGTTTCCCACTGGTGATACATACAAGGAAATGAATGTACATTTTCCCCCCAAATCAACAAATTTAAAATCAAATACCTCCCTCATCTGCAGGTGGAGAGAATAATGTCAGAATAAGTACAGGTTTAAAAGTCAGGAGCATTGATAGTCCTATTTTAAAATGACACTAAAATGCTCACAATATATTAAAAAGCTCTGTAAAATAATAAAAAAATTAAAACAAGGTAAAAAGAAATAATACACAGTTATAAAGCTCAGGAATTATCAATGGGAAGTTACAATGGGTTGATATGATTTAAAAAATAAAATGTTTGAAAAAATCCACTTACAATATGCTAAAAATGGCAAGAATACTTAAAACAGGTGTGTAAAATTTAAAAAAATAAATAAAACAAGTTAAAAATAAATACTAAATGGGTTTAAAATTCAGGAATGTGATTGGTCAGATGCTTACAATGAGTGTTGCTGGTGTTTCGTGTGATTTACCGAAATGAAATAAATATTCAATTTAAAAACGGCAAGAGCTCGTATGAAAAAAAAGTTCTTAAGTATCTTTGTTGTAACAGCTGCGCCAGAACTAGTGTATTCATATACATCAGAAAAGTAGCTGAACTTGACTGGTTTATATTCAGTTATATGCATTGGGGACGAAAAGGAGACTTACATGGATTTTATTAGGTTTGAGGAATCAGAAAATTAATTTTTACATGTTTATGCCTAGGAGCAGAAATAACTTCCTGCTTTCAGCACTTTTATTGTTTTTGGTTGTAACCTCGAACAGAGAAACCCAGTACTGACTCATAGAAACGCCCCGGAGTTTCTGTGTTTCTGGGATTTAAGAGGGATGTACTGTATGAAGACAGTAAAGGGAGTTTTTTTTTCCCACTGTAGAGTATGAAGGCGGTTTGATGAGTCTGGAGGGAGGAGGCACGCATTCCGCACGGGGAGCGCAGAACAACGAGTTTCACCTGCAGCTCGCCGAGTCCTGTCCTATATAACCGCTGAGCCTGGGACACACTGAGTCTCTAACCAGTGTTCGAGATGTAAAGGGTTGAACCCAGAAGTCGAGAGTGGAGTTTTTGTATAAGTGTAAGATTAAGGGAATAGGGTTTTGGTGGGTTTGGTGCACAGATGAGGTTTCGGTTTAGGTTTAGTTTGCTTTTGACACATTTGTAACGGCCATGGCGGCCTGTAGAGTCGGCATGTGCTGTTACTTTTGCGCACGTTTGGTGTATAAGGGTGGTGAGGTTTCGGCTCACTCGGGTGATATTTCATGGTTGGCCTTTTCAAGGAAGGTGTTACAGAAAGTCAAATGATGTCAAATGCTTAATCACTTTGCTGAAGGGAATTGGTTTTGACATTAGTTTCAATCGGTGAAGTTACTGGAAGAATTTTGGATGAAAATAGAGGAGGAAAAAAAGATGTGGGCCTGATTAGAATGTTTGAATGGCAAAAGCTGATGGATCTTTCTAATGTGGTGTGAGCCTGGTCAGTACCTGGATGGGAGACCTCCTGGGAAAAACCAAGGTTGCTGCTGGAAGAGGTGTTAGTGGTGCCAGCAGGGGGTGCTCACCCTGTGGTCTGTGTGGGTCCTAATGCCCCAGTATAGTGACGGGGAAACTATACTGTAAACAGGCGCCGTCCTTCGGATGAGACTTAAAACCGAGGTCCTGACTCGCTGTGGTCATTAAAAATCCCAGGGCGTTTCTCGAAAAGAGTAGGGGTGTAACCCCGGCGTCCTGGCCAAATTTCCCATTAGCCTTTACCAATCACGGCCTCCTAATAATCCCCCTCTATGAATTGGCTACATTACTCTGCTCTCCTCCCCACTGAAAGCTGATGTGTGGTGAGCGTTCTGGTGCAGTATGGCTGCCATCACATCATCCAGGTGGATGCTGCACACTGGTGGTGGTGGAGGGGAGTCCCCATTACCTGTAAAGCGCTTTGAGTGGAGTGTCCAGAAAAGCGCTATATAAGTGTAAGCAATTATTATTAACTAATAGGACTGTGATTGTTCGCATGTTTAATGAGATGGTGATGAAGGAAGATGTTGTGACATGGTTGTCTAAGTATTGTTTAGTGAAAGGTGAGCTTCAGAAAGTCTTGGATGATAATGGCATCTGGAACTGTGCATGGAGAGTACCTGTTTCATTGCATGAAGACAAAAAATGGTTATGGTGGATTTAAACACATTCCTTCTTTGATTGGATTAGGTGAAAATAGAGGCCTTGTGTTCTACCAAGGGCAGCCAAAACCGTGCAGGAGATGTGGGGAGCTGGGTTACTTTGTGGATGCCTGTACAAAGGTGGTGTGTGGTATCTGCAAGGAAATTGGACATGCATATACTGAATGTACAAGCGTGAGGAAATGTAATCTCTGTGAGTGTGAAGGTCATGTGTTTAAAGACTGTCCAAATTCCTTTGCAAATAAAACAAAACTGGGAAGACCAATGCAAAAACGGGAAGAGTTTGAAGAGGCATTTAGGGCTGGAGCAGTGGTTATGGATCAGGAACTGGATGTGGTTGATGTTGAAGAAAGTGGTGAAAAAGAGAGTGAGGGTTCAGAATGGAGTGAAGGGGATGAGGGGGAGGTAAAAGAGAATGATGATGTTGCAAAAAGTGAGGTGGAATCTGAATTGATTGGTAGCATCTCTTCCAATAGCCTGCCACCTGTGGAGACTGAAAGTGCTCAAATGAAATGTACAGAACAGAGGGTGCAGTCTAAAAGAGACATTGGATTTAGAAAATGATTTAACTCCAAGCAGTAGAGTGAGGGAAGATCATTTTCCGAGTCCTCAGGTAGGTTCTCCCATGGGTTTAGATGTCTCCAATATATGTGATCTTACTGACCAAGCTTTAGAACCAGAGACTCAAGGAGGGCAGGTGGAGAAATATCCTATGGAGACAATTAAAGCAAAAGGGGGGGGCTGTATAGTAGGTGTCACCTACTGAATGATTGTAGCCAGAGCTTTTAGTCTCCCCTGGTCCTACTTTAAGTATGGCTCTTAATATTGTGTCCATAATGTGAGGAGCATTCGCTCCAAGTTCAGGGCAAGGAATATACTATCATTTGTGAGGAAGGTAAATGCTGATATTGTGTTGTTACAGGAGTGTGGGTTACCCTTTAAAAACTGCTATAAGGATATGGAAGAACTGTGGACATTGGGCCCATCAATCTGGAGTGGGTCCAAAGAAAATAAATCTGATGGTATAGCTGTTCTAATTAAAAATAAGATAGAGGTACGTCAGCACCTTGTAATGAAACCAGGGAGAGCACTGGTGGTGTATCTGGGTTTCATGAATGTCTAATTTAAACTCTTAAATATATATTGTCTGAGTTGCTCACATGACAGATATGTCCTAATTCAGGAACTGAGTATATTTATTGGGATGGGAACCAGTGGTTTTAGCTGGGGATTTTAGTTCTCTTTTAGAAAGAGAAGGCAGAATGAGGGGCGAGAGGCGGGTCCAATTTGATAAATCATCAATATTATTGCAAACATTATGTAAAGATTTTAAACTGAAAGATGGCTTCAAACTTCATAGTCAGGGGAGGGCAGGTTTCACATGGGACTAGTCTAATGGGACCCAAGCCTCACGCATTTTGTTTGATATGTGATTTTACTTGCACGACCGCAGGCCTAACCCCTGTTTTTTTTTCTCTGACCATTGTCTGCTGTCATGTACAATTTTTATTCCAACAGCTGTTACTGTGGGGAAGGGTGTGTGGAAGCTCGATATTTTGCTTCTGGAAGGTGAGGAAGTGACACACAGGTTCAGGGAAAGATATAAGGAATGGCGGACTTTGTATGACCTGTTTGGCACAAGAGCACAGCGGCCAACCCTGCGCTCTGACCCCCAGCTTCTCTCCCTGTCTGTGTGTCTCATGGAGTTAGAAAGACTACAAGCTGTGCAAACTTCCAAATCTTTAACATCATTTCAAGGGTGTATGATAGATCATTCACAAGATCAAATGGCTGTTTATTATTGTAAGAAATGTAGTTCACTACTGTTCTTTTTACTCTTTTGCTTGCATTATACAGCCGTTAAGTGCATTTAGAACCTAAGAGATATCCAACTGATTAACCTGTCTGATGAATGTTAAATGGGTTGTGACTTTTGGCAAAGTTTTTTGCAACATTATTTGTTTCATGAATACCATTCATCTCTATAACAACTTTCCTGTACCCTGAACATATGTTTTAAATTGCTTGATCCCATTTGGTGCAACCTTTCCGTTGTACTCGTAATGTGTTGTTTGCATTATGAGTGTGTTAAATAAGCAGAAAAGAAGCCCGTTTCTTCTACTGCTTCTGATCTTATACAGTGGTCAGAATCTCTCATCCAAAAGCTGATGAGTGGGAGGGGGGGAAATTAGTGCGTAAAAAAACATTAAAGAGCATAAGGGTTTTCATCACATGGACTTGTTTGACTGTTTAGGATTAATGTTTTGGTGCCAGATCAATTAAAGGACAACAACCAGAAACACTGGTTCTCACACTGAACGCATTCTCCTTCAATAATCTTTTTTACCAACAGGTGAGTGGAGTTCCCATGGGCACCAGAATGGGACCCAGCTATGCCAATATCTTTGTTGGCTGGGTAGAAGAACGCTTCTTCGCTTTCTACACTGGCTATGTCCCTGACCTCTACAAGCGATATATTGATGACTGCGTCAGTGCCGCCACATGCTCCAACGATCAGCTTAAGTGCTTCCTGCATCATTTCACCAACTTCCACCTGTCCCTCAAATATATGGTTAACATATCTTCCACTACTCTTCCGTTTCTGGACATCAACTTCTCCATCAACTACCCCAGACTCTCCACTTCTGTTTATTACAAACCCACGGATTCACACAGCTATCTCTTGTTTTCACCCCAAACATACTAAAAATTATCTCCCTTTTTCACAGTTCCTTCGGCTACAACAAATATGCAGCAACGACATCGACTTCCAGAATCAAACCCTCAAAATCTACTCCTTTTCATCAACAGAGGATACCCCAGCCGTGTTATTGACAGGGCCCTTGCCCGAGCCAAAAACACCCCTCGGACCATCAACCCAATCAGGAACTCCCACCATAACAACCGCATTCCTTTGGTGCTTCCCTAACACACTTCCTATCCCCAGGACTGTTAATGACAACTTTTCCATCCTACAGGATGATCCCTCCATTGGGGCCCTCTTTTCTGACCGCCCCATCATCTCATATCGCCAATCACCTAATCTGCGCAACCTTCGTGTTCACAGCTCCCTTGACCGCTCTCAGCAACCATCCACACCAGGTACTTTCCCCTGCAACAGAGCTCGCTGTATCGCCTGCAAGTACACATCCAACACCACACTCATTCTAGGCCCCTCAGGACAATTCTGGATCACCCAGATGGCATCTTGTACCTCCAGCAACCTTATTTACTGTATCTCTTGCAGTAAATGCCCAGTTTCTCTCCATATTGGAGAAACAGGAAGGAGACTTGGAGACCGCTTCAGAGAACATGTCAGGGCTGTGAAGATTGAAGATCTCTCCAAAAACCACTGTTTCTCATTTCACCTCTGATGGCCATGACCACTCTAATCTCTCCATCTGTGTTCTCAAAGATGGTTTTCTGAACTCATACATTAGAAAGACTACCGAAACCAAACTTATCCTGCAGCTAGGATCACACCTTCCCCCTTCTCTAAACAACAGACTACTATTCTACTAAATTTTCTCCATTCATTGGAAGTTGTATTTCACACATCTCAACACCTATTCTGACTTCACACCTCTTGATTGCCCTCTCTTTCTGTCCCCTGCTCCCATCTCTCACTCCTCCTCCCTCCCAGCCTTTGTTCTCCCACTACATTACCTTTGCCTACTGCCTTCTCTCTCTCACACCTGAAGAAGGCTCCACAGCCGAAACATTGTTTTCTCTCTTCTTTTTTTTTCAGCCTGGAATAAACCTATTACTTGTTCCTTAACAACCGGAAACAATATCTTCGGTCTTTCCAGAGCTGTAAGTAGTCATTCCAAGTTTATTAACTTGTCTCTGTGCTTGTATGTACTCTTCAATAGCCACTGATGTTATTTACAGCAACTATTTTTAAAAATAAATTAGCATTTTTTTGGACTTCCTTTAAAGAATTGGCACATTTGGCAGAGCGGTGGCTCTGTGGCTAAGGATCTGCACCTGTGGCTGGAAGGTTGCTGGTTTACATCCCACGGTCAGCAGAGGAATCCTACTGTCACGGATGTCCAAAGGGACTCACCGTGGGGAGCAGGAGAGCGGAAAAAGACCCATATGCGTAGCGGCAAGACGGGAAAAAGGCCCGGGCTCATTAGTGCAAAGAGTTCAGGAATGCCGTATAGAAACCTATGCCCTTAGGGAGCGGACGTGGGGCGCCCTGGTGCTAGGCGGGTCTCAGGACATCCGAACGTCAATGCTGAGTGAGGACAGAGTGCAAGACCCGGAAATATATAGCCCAAGGGAAAGAGAAAGACCGGAAGGACGGCAGACCGGAAACTAGGGACGGGACAGAGAAGGAGCGCCCTCTGGCTGCAGAGGGCGTGACACCTACTCCATTGGGCTCCTGAACAAGGCCCTTAACCCCAACTGCTCCAGGGGTGCCATATAAATGGCTGACCCTGTGCTCTGACCCCCAGCTTCTCTCCCTGTATGTGTGTCTCAAGGAGAGCAAGCTGTGGTATGCAAAATAGGAATTCCTAATGCAAGAAATTGTATATGGTCAATACAGTGATCATATCTTATTGGCACATGGTAATCTCCAAGGAACAAGTAATAGGTTTATTCCATGCTGAAAAGAGAAGAAGAAAACACAATGTTTTGACCATGGAGCCTTCTTCAGTTATGATTTGATTTTTTACAATCATACCCACACAAACTTTGCAATTTTTAAAAATCTTGCAAACACAACCCAGATATGTTGACTTTAAAAAAAACAAAAACAATTTGGGGGGTATTTTTTTTAAGAAACACATACTTCTTTTCTAGTTTTTTATGTGGCTGTGACTGTCAGAAATCCTCAGTGAAAAGGTATGCAGATCCTGTGCAGATGTAAGTAGTTATTGAGACAGGCGAACAATCCAGAACGTCAGGCGAGGTCCAAGGTCGAGAGGCAAAAGAGAGTCCATAACCAGTAAGCGAGATTCAGAGTAAACGCGAGGTAGAGCTCTCAAAGAGAAGACTCAATACCGAGTAGCGGGAAGCGGGTTTGAATGGTTAAAACAGTGCTGCTTGCCGCACAGTAGAGCATGTGCTGGTGGATTAACACATGTTGATCTCCACCAGTTGGCTGGTGGTCTTGACATTGACAGAATGCTGTTTTGTGATTGATGCTATATCAAAATATAGGGTCCCTCAAAAATTTAACACAGAAATAAAAACATTGAATGGATTTGTACATCTGTTGCACTCCTACACTATTAACATCCATTGGGAGTTGAATTTCAATTATGTTTCCACTTCATTCAGATGTGTTCCCTATTTTTCAGATTGTTGGCAATGCCACATGTTAAAGGAGGACAGAGAAGTAGGAGGACAGACCTGTGGCTGGTGGAGTAGGGAATGAGATCAAAGAATTTCTGAAGTTTTTTAAGCTAGAAAAAAAAATTAGGTGGCATGACAATATGTGGTCAACACTGTCAAACAGAGTCCTTGGAGAGGATTGCTCCAGCAACAAGAAATGGTTATCAGTGATTTGGCATGAAGATAGAAAAAAAGTAAGAATCCAAGTGCTTAGGGCGCAGAAGGGGGTGAGTATTGGTAAGGATTCCAAACCAGATGACAGTACACAATCTATAGTCAATATTTCAAGTCAAAGTGAGAGACATAGTTTGGAAGGCAACACAGAGCTCAGGAGTTCATCAGGAGATACAGAAGATGCATGGGCTGCACACGGCAGCACAGACAGTGGTGACATGTTTGAAGGAGAAAAAATCTGTGTAGAATCAGAAAAAAAGCCTGAAGAGCACAGTGAATATTCCCAGGGGGCAAGCGTGCCTGGGACGTCACCTCAGGATAAAAGGGGATTAAGAAAGATTGTCTGTGCCTAAAACTTTCCAAGTATGTCTGAAGGCTGAACAATGGAGAATAATACCACCTTTAAAAGGTACATCTAAACTAAGATGATCATGGACCCATATCTTATATAGAGAGTTCAGGAAGATAAATCCTTGCTGCCCAATAGCCTTCAAATACCAATACATCAGGAAAGAGAACAGCAGAAAAAAAACTCTTATAATTAAAGCAGTCTGTACTTTCAGTTCCTACCTTCAGTACCTTCAGTTCAGTACTTTCAATTCCTGTAATCTAAAATACACAATGACAACAAGACACAAACCAATGGGCAATGATGACATCACAATTGATGTTGTACGAGTAGGGCAAATACAACACAGTGAAAGGGAAACACAATTTCGACTGGCACGTCAGCCTTATCATTGAAAGATTGCCCGTGCCCTCACAAAAGGAATCAGCAATGTGTACTACAGGCAGCTGAACAGAACTCCGCTTGCTGAAATTGCAGCAGCCAATTTATCTAGGGCTCACAAGCAAGTATTAAACTTGCTCGGCAAGTTCGGCATTTCATTTATTCTGCGGAAACATCGTATCGGAATGAACTGCCCGAGATAAAAGAGTAATTGCGGCTTCAGGTTGTTTTTACAGAGCATTGCGTTGTTCTGTTCATGCTGACTACACGCTTAAAAGTAGTCATTTACTGCAAGCGTTGCTTTTCCAGGTTTTTCTGAAATTCCTCGCATTTGAGCCAGCACTAAAATATTTCATTCCCGTCGCTGAATACATCGTGGAAACGGTATTTGCAACGGAATGCTGTCACATACAGTATGAAACCTTTTTGTTATTCGGTTCTGAAGTTTGAAAATGAAAATAAAACGGGGGTCACTTCATAGGCTTGTAAGAAGTCCAAGCAGCATAAAAAATCGCGAATTCTCACAAATTGCATTGTGCTGCACCTTTCTTTTTCTGCTTTTATAAATCAGCCTTAAACATTTGAATGCATACCTTACTGCTGCTAATCACATTCACGTGTTTACGAAGCTTTTTTCTGTCCGTTATGTTTTTGCTAAGCAGTTTCTCCGTTTTCCTCGTACTGTGATTGTCAGCGAGCACAACAAGACTGAAACAGTGTAAAGGCAGGTAAAAAAGACAGGGTAAAACACCTGATGGTCAGGAGTGGGATTTGAACCCGTGCCTCTATTTGGAGAGTGAAACACAAAGCTTATAAAAAGCTGTGAATTTGCTGTTTTAAACTGCTCGACTATCCTGAAAAAATGTGTTCTGATTGCACCAGTCGCATGCGATTTTCCGTAACTTTAGGACGATAGATACGACTGGACGAACACAATTTGTGGCGTTTAGCATGACATGGAAAACGGTACCGGAGCATTCGGGTGCGGACTACCAGACTCAGAAACAGTTTTTACCCCCGCACTATCAAACTATTAAACTCCCAGCCTCTCTCACTCTCTCCTCACCTCTCACCTGTGATCTGAACCTCACAGTGCCTTCTTTCTTACCAAAAACCCAAACACACATTGAAAATCTACCTCTACCATACATGTCAAAAGCTCACTCCCCATCATTTCTATCCCTTTATTTCATTCTTTTGATGCGTGTTTTTGCACATAACCTGTTACCTTTTTGTTGTTTTGCACACTGCCTGTTGTTTTTTGCACATCGGCTGTTCTTTCTTTTGTTATACAATTGTATTGTTGTTGTGTTTTTTTCTTTGTACTACTTATGTCCGAGAGCTAGCTAAATAGAATTTCGTTATACCATATACCTGTGTATGAGTATAATGACAATAAACTTGGACTTGAACTTGAGTCTTGCAGGCAGTATATTATTTTATCGTTTACTCGTATAAAAAAAGCATGGTGTTCTCGTTCCTAAGTCAGATTTTTAGTGCTTTCGAACGTTACTTCCAACCTGGACTGACAGCTCACCCGATCTGTTTGTGATCAGACCATGGAGTCGGGGGCTGTACCAAGCGCACGTTCCTTCCCAGTGCTGAGACGATCATTCGGAAGATGGGTGTGAAGAGAGATAAGCTTTGTCGACTAAAAAACAAGGCAGGATATCCAAGAATACTAATCACTGGCGACAGTTATGCTCTCTTACTATTGAGATCCCTACATTGCGAGTTTTCTTAAGACTTTGAAACTAAAGGAAAGCGGTGACAAATGAAACAGGCACAGGTGGGGTATGAACCCACGCTCTATGGTTTACAAGACCGACGCCTTACCACTTGGCCACCGCGCCTTCGCCTAAGCATGGGAATAAGGTTGTTCAAATTATTTTTTTCTGAATCCGGTTTACATCGCCAGATGTAAACCGGAGGCAGCAACAACAATAAAAAGGATACTTGTCCTTTAACTCGGACGTGATGTTCTGCAGACATGTGCACAATGTCCTGTTTTCTTGCAGTGTAGACATTTTGCTGTTCACGCTCCGCATTCATCTGCTTTGTGCGTTATAAGTCCGCACCTGTAACATGTAATGTCAGCCGTCCCCTGTTCTTCTATATCTCTAGCATGACTGCGTCCTGCTGCTCGGCTTTTGCTTGTAAAGTTTGAGCGAGCGCCCCGTTCAGTGTCACTTTGTCACTGTGGTCAGAAAGCATTCTTGATTCTGCTTGAGCTGCTTCATGAATTCTAGCGACTGTAAGAGCTCTTTTTAAAGTCAGCCCTTCCTCCTGCAGCAATTTATAGTCTCTTATGTGCACATTTTTCCACAAGTTGATCTCTTAACATGTCAGTTTCCAATACTCCAAAGTCACAAGATTTAGCCAGTTCTCTTAGTGCAGTCACAAAAGCATCAACAGATTCGTCCTGAGACTAAGTTCTCTGCCTAAATTTTATGCCACGGTGTAAAGGAAGCGTCTAAGGCAGCTACAGTCTTTTTCTCCAGGGCAAAAATCCGCTGCACGGAAGCCCCGATACAGTGCAGTAATGTAGCACGTCTCACGGCATCCTGAGCTTCTGTAGATCCACCGGCTATTTAAAAAACATCTGTACGACTCCATCCATATCTTGTATTCCGTATACAAATCCGGAGCTCCGAGGTTCAGTAGAAGCGGTGGAAAAAGACGGGCATAAGCAAAGCTTCTCGGCGCGGCTGCCATATCTTCCAATGGGCAAGCTAAACGAAAAGTCCGAAAATTCAGAAGTTCGTTTCTACCAGCAAGAGAACTAAAATCTGCAGTGTTCTGCTCGCTTTGAGTCCGTTAACCACTCATCTCTCGTCGCCATAAATGTTGTGTATCTAAATGTAGAGACGTTTTTATATTATTTTAACTATTTTATTAACTACACAGATCACGCCCTTACACCATATATACCTGCCTTCTACTCTCTCGATCTGTTGTCTCGCGATGTCTACTCACTATACTACATTTAGCATGACTTCTTGTTGCAGTTGAGCTCAAAGCTGGAGATGATCTCCATATTCTACCGCACTAACTAGTCCGAAACGTAGTACACAGTACACACTTTTTAAGTGAAGTCAGGTTGTTAAAAAATTTAAACCAGCGCCTTGTCACAGAAACGTACCCCAGTCTCCCGCGCAACAAGCGGGGGTACTCAGCACTATACTAACGAGGAGCGCTTGTCTGCAGCTGAGCGTCAGCTCTGTTTACTGTCAGCAGTCATTTCCTCATTTCAAAAGACTTTTTCACCTGCTCTCAGCTTTTAAAGACAGTCTCAGCTCTTGATAAAGAAAAGCCATGCGTGGGAGACTCCCTCTCTGAAGAAGTTTGCCGTCACCCTGCGAGGGAGAAGAGCCATCAATCACCGAGGCAACCACTGAGACAGTTAACATTAAACACGTGAAATGCGAGATGTTGTGATTTTTTTTCCCGCTTAAGGCTTCTATCGTTTCTACTCTAACGAGAAAGACCTCTTTATTAGAAGTGAGATTTTAACAAACGTCTCCAGGGTTAACTGCGACCTGAACGCAACACCTAAGACCACCAGCCATCTTGCCTGTGGTACTTACAATGAAGTATATATTTTATTTCTTTCTACTCGTTGATAAGAAAAAAAAGTGAAATCATGTAATTAGGGATACGCTTTTTTTTTTCATGGGGAAAACTAGCCCGAGCAAATGTAAAGTTTAGAGCAGCGCTCAATAAAAATGATCAGAACCCGAAAGCGCTTCTTATGCGGATCAGTATATTCCGATACCCCTGGTTCTGCAGAAGAAATAAGAAAGGCCAAACTCAAAGCACTGTGTTGCCATTACGGGTACTCTGTCTGCTGCTGCTTTAAGATCTACTCACACCGTGTTGCCATTAAGGCTACCTAGTTAAAAAAACGTATCGTCACCTTTTTGAACGTGATTATTAGACACCCATTAAATCTCAACCGAGGTTTCTTGAGAGATCGTTCAGCGAGCGAGTAATAAAAAAACTACTTCGCTTCCATCCTCTGCTGTCACTGTAAACTCGGACGTGATGATGTGCAGTGTGCCTTTCCTCTTGTCGTATTCAAGAGGTCTCACTGTGTGAGCTCCTCACTGCGTGTTCTGTACTCTACTGTGATTTAATTTAGATGATTACGTGGAGTAGAGTGACAAGATCTACTTGAACATTTTCGGTTTGTGAAATGAAACACTAAATACACTACTGTAAATACAAGTAATGGACATTTAAAATAACCACAGTAAAGCTAGAAGAGTGAAAGATAAAAGACTATTTAGAATGACATTCACAATAGAATTAAAAACGGCACAGCCGCCCGAACAGGGACTTGAACCCTGGGCCCTCAGATTAAAAGTCTGATGCTCTACCGACTGAGCTATCCGGGCTCTGAAAGAAAGCCAACACTGGCGGGATCCTCGCAAGTCACGTGTCTCTTGTTCCGAAGAGCAGTCATACCTGACCCGTCTGGAATGACCACTGACAGACTTTATCCAGAAGCGACGGCACCACTCCCAGTAGAATGAGTGAGAAATACAGCATGACATGGGTAGTTAAGGGGCTCCCACAATCCATCTTTCCTCACATTACTGATTTTTTTCAATAGCATTTTGACCTTTTTTCACATTCAGATTTTTTTCACATTTAATAAAATCTTTTAATCAACAACATTAAAAAGAAAACAAGTGGAACATTTTTTGGAACAATAATTAAAAAAAAATATTTCAATGCCTTGGTTGTATACGTGTGCACACCCTTTATAAAGGGAGTTGCAACAGTGCTGAAATGTAAAGAGCATTTCTGTAGAGAAAACAGCATTTTTTCTGCCTCGATGTTAAGCTTAGGGAGCCTGTCTTTTAGAAATTCTATTTCTTAACACCTTGCACAGCCTCCCGGCAGACTAACGAATATTTTTTTGGAGAAATTGGCTCACACACCGGAAGACACTAACGTTTATTTACGTTAGAGTATGTAAAACTCAGGCTTTAACAGATGTTCATGATGTTTCACACGGGGTGTTACCTGTTGTAGTGTTTCAAAAGATGTGTTAGCGGACCACAAATTATCTTGAAAAGATTTGGGTTTGTACTGGCTGGGATTCAAACCCGACTCAATTATTTGGAAGGCGCCTGTACCACCAACGCACTTCGGAGAAGCACCTGCAAATTATCACAATCCTCTCTCTCACCTACAAAGTTATGGAGACACAGACGTCCAATGAAAACTAATTTTATTCACTCAAGGCTCCACTCTTTTGTTGTGATGTCATTTTAATTAATATTAGCTTTGATAAGGTGTCGTTTTTGCCTCTTAAAGTTAAAGTCTGCTCCTTTCTTCCTGGTATAGAAATAACATGTTCCATCTTTGTTTAAAAACACCACTAAAAGTAAATTATTCAGCTCTAACGCCTGTGTGCATTGACAAGACATCTCAAAAGGACTTATCAAATAAGAACACGATCCTTCCTGTTACCATTCCTGTGGTTGGGGCGTTGTTTCACCCTTTTATTTTCTTCTACAATATTTGCAGACAGGGCTTTATCACTCGAGTTGTACAGAACAAGTGTGCATCGGTCCATGAAAATAATCAGTAGTGCTGTTTTTCTATGCATAGTTTAATCAAGAGCACTTAAAAGATGCAAAAAGCTTTCAAATAAAACAGAATTGAAAGACAGTCGAGTAATGAGGTAGAAAAAAAGCACTCCCCCGTCTGGGAATTAACCACCGTCGCACGTGTGACTGGATACAAAAATCATGGATTAATTTGTGCCCAGTCTCTTGAAGCTTCAATGCGATTATTTTTCCTTCCTTATTTCTTCATTCCAATGCATTTACTCTGTAGTAGAGGAAACGCGAAAGTGGGAAACTGCAGGCATTCTTCGTGAGTGGTGGATTGTGATCAGTGAGCATCTGGACAAGTCTGTTCCATTACCTTTTCCATCGGGGATGTAGCTCAGTGGTAGAGCGCATGCTTCGCATGTATGAGGTCCCTGGTTCAATCCCTGGCATCTCCAGGTGCTTTATATTACAGTACTCGCATCGCAATCTTCTGTTGAGTGAGAACTCTTTGCTTGTGTTCAGAGAGAGCCAGGTTTACACAACTAAATGCAGGCACGCTCGACGTGCTGCAGAGTTGCGCTGCTGTTTTAAATGTACCTCATTTAGTTCTGTTAAATCCTAAATTATTTGAACTAATCATTTAGTTCAAATTCAGGAAATCCAGAGATTACTTCACACTTGCCGTGGCTGTTGCAGAAAACACCTCTAGGATTCAGCGAGCGAATCCTCCCAGTGGGCAAAAGACGTATAATATACGTCTATTAAACGTATAACTTAGACGTCTAAATGTGGTCTACAATTCGTCTAGAATGAAATTCTAATATACGTCTAAAGTTATACGTCGATTAAACGTCTATGTTTAGACGTTCATTATACATAAATGGTTGGAGTTCTATTATACGGATAAATTTAGAGGACTATTATACATATATGGTTGGAGTTCCGGATAACTTTAGAGGTCTATTATACGGATAACTTTAGAGGTCTATTATACGGATAACTTTAGAGGACTATTATACGTATATGGTTAGAGGTCTATTATACGTATAACTTTAGACGTCTATTATACGTATATGGTTAGAGGTCTATTATACGTATAACTTTAGACGTCTATTATACGTATATGGTTAGAGGTCTATTATACGGATAACTTTAGACGTCTATTATACGTATATGGTTAGAGGTCTATTATACGGATAACATTAGAGGTCTATTATACATCAAAGATAGATTTTATAGGTGTAGAAACAAGTAAACCAAGCCAATGATTAGGTTTAGAAATTTATTCTGAAAATACACATTCACACCTGAAACATACGTATTTCAAATTATACATTGTATACAATCAATCAACAATCAACATATGGGCAATAATCATAAAAAACACAACTAGTCTTAAACTTCAGCTACAAATTCTGGTAACATGGCAATATACAGTATAGTAATGACAAACACAAAACTAATTACATTAACACACTAACTCAAAACCACATTTTGATTCAAATATACATTTTAAAATGTACAACTTCTATATTTCCAAGAAAAAAAATATTACAATGGAAGTTAAGACGATTTTTGTCCACTATTTGCAAACCCTGTCTAATTGTCCTAACAGTTAGAACCAAAAACCTATTATTTTCAGAGTCCAGATCTCCTGGCCCCCTGCCTTGCATATGCATTCTTCAAGTAACACATTGCGTGCTCCTTTATTTCTTTTTCTGTTGATGTAGGGTGGGACTTCAGCACCGCAGCTAGGAGAAAATTATATAATATTACTTCCCAAATAAATGATGATTAATATCTTCTTTAGTATAATCTAAAAAATGAACGGTTTACTAAGCTCAAAGCTGAAATAAATGTATAAAATTTGGCTTGCATCATAGCAGTTGAGCAATAAAGTCTGTCCTAATTACCCAAAGTTTGAAAGTACAACATAGAATAAGAATAAGAGAAACGGCAAAACGATTTTGTGTCATCTTCCCCATTCACACTATTTTATGTGCCATTTTTTTTGCTTATTCACGTACTATTTTAATCAAAATAATATTAAGAAAGATCTGTATGTATTCAGATAGTATTATTATTGTTCATACTTACTCGTCAAAAGAGGATTGCTGAGATATTTGCAGATATAATTCTACATTTGAAAAACGTGTCCAAAATGGTGACCAACGAATACTAGCAATGCATTGTGGTATATAACCGGAAAATATGCTGGGTTCGATATTTTCGTATGCGTTTATCAATGTTGTCGATATTATGGTTGAAATTTAACATTGATAATACATCGCGGCTATGTGCCCCCTGCTATGAGCTGATGTGCAATTTTAACGCATGCAGTTAGTAAGGATCGGTCACTGTTGTATGGTATTATATATAATGACATTATGGAATAGGATGGGGACAGGCCTGGCATCACGGGGGGAGGGGGGGATGTCGCCCCTTCAGTTTTGGGCAAAAAGATTTACCTAACTTAATTTGTGCCCTAAAAATAGTTGTACTTTGTCAACGGTCAGACAACACTAAATGACACGAACAGTCATTCAGTCTGTTTGATGGGCAGGAGGGCTATCCGTCCAGGAACTGCACATATCAGTGTCGTTATTGAGTGTCAACATTACGATCCTGTTTGCTCAGGTAGACCGATTCCTTGCAGTAGTTTATCATTATACTTAAAATCGTTATATAACTAGGACTAGTTATAGCAGTCTGTGCTTTCTGTTGGTTTTACAACATTTTTTTATTAACGATTCAGAACGTCCATGTAGCTGCAAAAATGAACGCTTATGGTACTTTTCGCTCCAGGCAATACAAACCGTGAGAGTGACGAAAAATGTGAAACTGAACTTCATCGCAAATACCAGATTGCTAGTCGTTATCTTCTATCATGAAGCACTAATCAATGGCATAGCTGCGAGATTTCATTTGGGTAGCTGCACCGTACAGCTCCGTTTCAACCGAAATATCACTCCCCCCTCAGAATTTCAGACGCCCCCCTACAGATTTTTCCCCGGGCACCGCGCACTGATGGGGGACGGGGTGTCCAGGAAATGGTATCAACTTTTGTCAAGAAAATAAAAATAGAAACTCTATAGGCACTCAAACATTTTACTGTTTTTTTTTCAGGCAGGTGGCAAGACCCCCTCAGCAAAACCCTTGTATGCCAAGCTGTGGGCATTGATTCGTCGAATATACGTATATTTACGGCGAAATTACGTCTATACGTATATATACATCGCCTCGACGTATAATCAACGTCGAATTGCAACCGTAAAATCGACGACATGAATAAACGCATATATAACGTCGAAAACACATCTAACACAGTGCCTGAGGCTTTTTACTGTATGTATCGTGTGTGCCGCAACTAGGAGTATACGGCACTCTGCACAGTGCATGAAGTAAATTATTTTGGCAGTAATTAATTTATTATATTTACTATATGTATTATACACGTGTAAATTAATTACTGCCAAAATAATTTACTTCGTAATTTACAATAAAAAGCCTCAGGCACTGTGTTAGATGTGTTTTCGACGTTATATATGCGTTTATTCATGTCGTCGATTTTACGGTTGCAATTCGACGTTGATTATACGTCTAGGCAACGTATATATACGTATAGACGTAATTTCGCCGTAAATATACGTATATTCGACGAATCAATGCCCACTGGGCTCCTTCTGAACTCCGCACTAAACTGAAAGCTTCACGAACTCCTCACTGCGTGTCCTGTACTGTTACAAGTGCTGTCGTGTAGATGTGAAGCACAGCCATAAACACACTTTGAACTTTTGCCGTTTGTTAATGAAAATGCAAAAGAGCATGACAAGTATTGATCGTATAAAATATCCATGGCACAACTCGAGAAAGTACACAACCGTCCGCACCTGGGTTTGGATCCTGAATGCTAGAGTTAAAAGAACATAAGCGACGTTTATGACCTATAAACTCTCTAAATTGTCTTATAGTTTATGAAATAAAACACTTTCTTAATAATTACTTACTGATAATAGACGATTTATTGAATTTTAACAAAATCACAATTACAAACTTTTTCGGTTAAACTGTTATTCACATACTCTAACGTAAATAAACGTTAGTGTGTTTTGGTGTGTGAGCCAATTTCTCCCAAAAATATTCGTTAGTCTGTCGGGAGGCTGTGCAGGGTGTTAAGAAATAGAATTTCTAAAAGACAGGCTCCCTAAGCTTAACATCAAGGCAGAAAAAATGCTGTTTTCTCCACAGAAATGCTCTTTACATTTCAGCACTGTTGCAACTCCCTTTATAAAGGGTGTGCACACGTATACAACCACGGCATTGAAAGTTTTTTTTTAATTATTGTTCCAAAAAATGTTCCATTTGTTTTCTTTTTAATGTTGTTGATTAAAAGATTTTATTAAATGTGAAAAAAATCTGAATGTGAAAAAAGGTCAAAATGCTATTGAAAAAAATCAGTAATGTGAGGAAAGATGGATTGTGGGAGCCCCTTAACTACCCATGTCATGCTGTATTTCTCACTCATTCTACTGGGAGTGGTGCCGTCGCTTCTGGATAAAGTCTGTCAGTGGTCATTCCAGACGGATCCGGTATGACTGCTCTTCGGAACAAGAGACACGTGACTTTCGAGGATCCCGACAGTGTCGACTTTCTTTCAGAGCCCGGATAGCTCAGTCGGTAGAGCATCAGACTTTTAATCTGAGGGTCCAGGGTTCAAGTCCCTGTTCGGGCGGTTGTGCAGTTCTTAAGTCTATTGGGAATGTCATTCTAAATAGTATTTTATCTTTCACTCTTCTAGCTGTACTGTGGTTATTTTAAATGTCCATTACTTGTATTTACAGTAGTGTATTTAGTGTTTCATTTCACAAACCGAAAATGTTCAAGTAGATCTTGTCACTCTACTCCACGTAATCATCTAAATTAAATCACAGTAGAGTACAGAACACGCAGTGAGGAGCTCACACAGTGAGTACTCTTGAATACGACAAGAAGAAAGGCACACTGCACATCTGCAGAACATCACGTCCGAGTTTACAGTGACAGCAGAGGTTGGAAGCGACGTAGTTTTTTATTACTCGCTCGCTGAACGATCTCTCAAGAAACCTCGGTGGAGATTTAACGGGTGTCTAATAATCACGTTCAAAAAGGTGACGATAAGTTTTTTTTTAACTAGGTAGCCTTAATGGCAACACGGTGTGAGTAGATCTTAAAGCAGCTGCAGACAGAGTACCCGTAATGGCAACACAGTGCTTTGAGTTCGGCTTTTCTTATTTCTTCGGTAGAACCAGTGGTATCGGAATATACTGATCCGGATAAGAAGCGCTTTCGGTTTCTGATCATTTTTATTGAGCGCTGCTATGGTCTTAGGCGTTGCGTTCAGGTCGCAGTTAACCCTGGAGACGTTTGTTAAAATCTCACTTCTAATAAAGAGGTCTTTCTCGTTAGAGTAGAAACGATAGAAGCCTTAAGCGGGAAAAAAATCACAACATCTCGCATTTCACGTGTTTAATGTTAACTGTCTCAGTGGTTGCCTCGGTGATTGATGGCTCTTCTCCCTCGCAGGGTGACGGCAAACTTCTTCAGAGAGGGAGTCTCCCACGCACGGCTTTTCTTTATCAAGAGCTGAGACAACAGAAACAGACTTCTAACTGACATTAATTACTTCTTGAGCGTTTATGACCGTCTTTAAAAGCTGAGAGCAGGTGAAAAAGTCTTTGGAAATGAGGCAATGACTGCTGACAGTAAACAGAGCTGACGCTCAGCTGCAGACAAGCGCTCCTCTTTAGTATAGTGCTGAGTACCCCCGCTTGTTGCGCGGGAGACTGGGGGTACGTTTCTGTGACAGGGCGCTGGTTTAATTTTTTAACAACCTGACTTCACTTAAAAAAGTATGTACTGTGTACTACGTCTCGGACTAGATAGTGCGGTAGAATATGGAGATCATCTCCAGCTTTGAGCTCAACTGCAACAAGAAGTCATGCTAAATGTAGTATAGTGAGTAGACATCGCCAGACAACAGAACGCGAGAGTAGAAGGCAGGAATATATGGTGTAAGGGCGTGATCTGTGTAGTTAATAAAATAGTTAAAATAATATAAAAACGTCTCTTTATTAAGATACACAACATTGAAGGCGACGAGAGATGAGTGCTTGACGGACTCAAAGCGAGTGCAGTGCAGATTTTAGTTCTCTTGCTGGTAGAAACGAACTTCTGAATTTTCGGACTTTTCGTGTAGCTTGCGCCATGGAAAATATGGTAGCCGCGCCGAGAAGCTTTGCTTATGCCCAGCTTTTTCCACCGCTTCTACTGAACCTCGGAGCCCCGGATTTGTATACGGAATACAAGATATGGATGGAGTCGTACATATTTTTTTAAATATCCGGTGGATCTACAGAAGCTCAGGATGCCGGGAGACGTGCTACATTACTGCACTGTATCGGGGCTCCCATGCAGCGGATTTTCGCCAACCTCCCTGGAGAAAAAGACTGTAGCTGCTTTAGACGCTTCCTTTACACCGCGGAGAAACGGCATAAATTTAGGCAGAGAACTTAGTCTCAGGACGAATCTGTTGATGCTTTTGTGACTGCACTAAGAGAACTGGCTAAATCTTGTGACTTTGGAGTATTGGAAACTGACATGTTAAGAGATCAACTTGTGGAAAAATGTGCACATAAGAGACTATAAATTGCTGCAGGAGGAAGGGCTGACTTTAGAAAGAGCTCTTACAGTCGCTAGAATTCATGAAGCAGCTCAAGCAGAATCAAGAATGCTTTCTGACCACAGTGACAAAGTGACACTGAACGGGGCGCTCGCTCAAACTTTACAAGCAAAAGCCGAGAAGCAGGACGCAGTCATGCTAGAGAAATAGAAGAACAGGGGACGGCTGACATTACATGTTACAGGTGCGGACTAACAATGCACAAAGCAGATGAATGCGGAGCGTGAACAGCAAAATGTCTACACTGCAAGAAAACAGGACATTGTGCACATGTCTGCAGAACATCACGTCTGAGTTTAAGGACAAGTATCCCTTTTATTGTTGTTGCTGCCTCCGGTTTACATTTGGCGATGTAAACCAGATTCAGAAAAAAATAATTTGGACAACCTTATTCCCATGCTTGCTCGAAGGCGCGGTGGCCAAGTGGTAAGGCGTCGGTCTCGTAAACCGAAGAGCGTGGGTTCAAGCCCCACCCGTGCCAGTTTCACTTGTCATCGCTTTCCTTTAGTTTCAAAGTCTTAAAAAAACTCGCAATGTAGGGATCTCAATAGTAAGAGAACATCACTGTCGCCAGCGATTAGTATTCTTCCATATCCTGCATTGTTTTTTAGTCGACAAAGCTTGTTTCACACCCATCTTCCGAATGATCGCCTCAGCATTGGGAAGGAACGTGCGCTTGGTACAGCCCCCGACTCCATGGTCTGATCACAAACAGATCGGGTGAGCTGTCAGTCCAGGTTGGAAGTAACGTTCGAAAGCACTAAAAATCTGACTTAGAAACGAGAAGACCGTGTTTTTTTAAACGAGTAAACGATGAAATAATATACTGCCTGCAAGACTATGTCAAGTTCAAGTTTAAAGTTCAAGTTTATTGTCATTATACTCATACACAGGTATATGGTATAACGAAATGCTATTTAGCTAGCTCTCGGACATAAGTAGTACAAAGAAAAAAACACAACAACAATACAATTGTATAACAAAAGAAAGACAGAGACAACAGCCGATGTCCAAAAAACAACAGGCAGCGTGCAAAACAACAAAAAGGTAACAGGTTATGTGCAAAAACACGCATCAAAAGAATGAAATAAAGGGATAGAAATGATGGGGAGTGAGCTTTTGACATGTATGGTAGAGGTAGATTTTCAATGTGTGTTTGGGTTTTTGGTAAGAAAGAAGGCACTGTGAGGTTCAGATCATAGGTGAGAGGTGAGGAGTGAGCGAGAGAGGCTGGGAGTTTGATAGTTTGATATTGCGGGGGTAAAAACTGTTTCTGAGTCTAGTAGTCCGGACCCGAATGCTCCGGTACCGTTTTCCATGTCATAATAAACGCCACAAATTGTGTTAGTCCAGTCATATCAATCGTCCTAAAATTACGGAAAATCGGATGGGACTGGTGCAGTCAGCACCTATTTCTTCAGGATAGTCGAGCGGTTTAAAACAGCAAATTCACAGATTCGTGTTTCACTCTCCAAATAGAGGCACGGGTTCAAATCCCACTCCCGAGAATCAGGCGTTTTACCCTGTCTTTTTTACCTGCCTTTACACTGTTTCAGTCTTGTTGTGCTCGCTGACAATCACAGTACGAGGAAAACGGAGAAACTGCTTAGCAAAAACATAACGGACAGAAAAGAGCTTCGTAAACACGTGAATGTGATTAGCAGCAGTAAGGAATGTATTCAAATGTTTAAGGCTGATTTATAACAGCAGCAGAAGAAAGGTGCAGCCTTTGTGAGAATTTTATGCTGCTTGGACTTCTTTCAAGCCTATGAAGTGACCCCCGTTTTATTTTCATTTTCAAACTTCAGAACCGAATAACAAAGAGGTTTCATGAGTGACAGCATTCCGTTCCAAATACCGTTTCCACGATGTATTCAGCGACGGGAATGAAATATTTTAGTGCTGGCTCAAATGCGAGGAATTTCAGAAAAACCTGGAAAAGCAACGCTTGCAGTAAATGACAAATGTAATGCGTGTAGTCAGCATGAACAGAACAACGCAATGCTCTGTAAAAAACGATCTGAAGCCGCAATTACTCTTTTATCTCGGGCAGTTCATTCCGATACGTTTCCGCAGAATAAATAAAATGCCGAGCTCCAAACATGTTGTTGCCATTATTGTTACTCCTGCTACTGTAGTTTAAAGCTTTAATCAGTGGGTATGTAATGTTGTAAAAGGGCTGGACTACTTTGTTCAGTCCAAATTTCACTATGTGAATTTATGCTTTTTTAATATAAGCATTAACAATACAATGCGCGCTCAAAAACCCTTACTTATTAGCTTAAGAAACGGCAGTGTTTTGACAAAGTGTGGTATTCGAACAGAAAATGCTGAAGTGTTTAATACTTGCTTGTGAGCAGATCTCCCTCGATTTAGACAAACTCTTGTTCGGCTGATGATTTCAGATCAAAATCTGAATCAAGTGGAAAGAAAGCTGAATTACGCTGGGTACTGGGTATCACTGTTACGCCATCAGGTCATGCTAGGAGGATTGGGGGGATCAAATTGACACAGAGGGACCCAATGTGGGGGCTGAACCCACAGTTCTGAGATTAAGAGATTCTTGCTCTATGGACTGCGCCTATATAACTCTTGTGCTACAGCGGTAATGTTTCTGGGTGTGGATGAACATGACATTATAGACTGACAGCAGGAACACGTGGCCCACAGGCAGTGACAGTTTCGCTATATTTGGCTGCAGTATATTGTGTTGAGAGCAGCATTAACTTTCCTGCAGAGATGGGAGTGCCTTTAATACAGCTCTTTCAATCGGACAGAGTAACAGGAACTGACCTAAAGTTTCGGCTGTGGATCCATCTCCACATGGGGGACAGTAAAATAGCGATGAAGTAATGTTTCTGGGTGTGGATGAACATGACATAATAGACTGCCAGCAGGAACACGTGGCCCACAGGCAGTGACAGTATCGCTATATTTGGCTGCAGTATATTGTGTTGAGAGCAGCAATAACTTTCCTGCAGAGATGGGAGTGCCTTTAATACAGCTCTTTCAATCGGACAGAGTAACAGGAACTGACCTAAAGTTTCAGCTGTGGATCTATCTCCACATGGGGGAAAGAGACAGTAAAATTGCGATGAAGAAACAAAAAGATTTGTGCTCGCTGCAAAGTAGGAAAGAGGTGGTCAGACACATGAAACAGCTTGGTGATAATTTGCAGTGACAATTTTATGTTATTTAGTACACGGATTTCTCTTCATGTTCCTTAAGATGTGTAATTTGTATGTTGGTTGTATGAGAACAGTTTCTCCTAAAGTCCTGTCAATTGACAGTGGAGAGCTAGCTGGTGCACATCTTCAAGAAGACTCTCTTTAAGGCGGTTACAAGTTTCTCGAACAAATCTGTGTCATATTTTTAAAATAGTTTAGCTAATGAGCAACGAGAGTACAAATAAATTCTCCCACCCTCCATTTGAAGATAAAACTCCATGTGCGAGTCAAAGTTTCCTTGAAGCTACTGATGTTCGTCATTATTGGACATTCCCGATGATATTGACTAAGAAGCTCAATTTTTACGTGTTGTAGTTCAACATGTGCAAAACATTCGTATCCCCTGCAAATATCGGCAAGGTCAGTGATATTCTCAACAATTTGTGCCATTGCAATTCGTGCGATTGGTGCCATACTTTTTCGAAATGTATACTGACATGCCAGGATCAGAGGGTCATATTTAAAAAACTGGTGCATTAAAATTTCTTGTACTTCAGGATTTTGATAGTCTGTTACATTGTCTTTCACACGGCGGTGTCAGAACTGTGAGACATTTTCATAATCGGGGGGAAGGCCGTAGCAATAAGCAGAAAGTGCAGTTACCTTTTCCCAGTGTAAGTCTGTGTTGTGGTGAGTTTTTAAAATTGGTTTGCGATTTTCTGAAATATATTCCATACAAAAATATAATTTGGACAGTCGCTATTTATTTGGATATTCCTTTTCAGTGAAGATGTCTACAGTATTCCAGCCGGATTAGTACTGATCGAAGAGAGCCATCTACAGGCGAAAGGCGACATAACATCACAGCAGCACCATTTAAGGTGGAACGAAAAACACGCATAAGAAGCTGGTGAATAAGAAGCTACTGTAACTTCAGCCTCGTAGCAGACCCTTGGAGGCACGCTCAAAATAATCATCTTTCCAAGTACTTAAGAGTCATATTTAGATCGCTTTACTGCAATTTTATGTGATTGATGGGAGATGTGAAGCCATCGAGCCTGTACTGCACTTTCACATTGAAACTGAAGCCATTTCTCATGCTTTCTCTCAGTTTCGGGGCTGCAATTGAGTGTAAAGGAGGCGACTTGAAATTGAAATCACCTTACAGAGGGTCTTCACGACGGGGTGCGTCAGCTAGTTCTCCATTATTGTCAGTTTACTGGACTTCTGAAGAAACCTATCTACAGCGAAGATACAAACTGCACAGTTTAAGGCACATGAAGAGAAATCTGTTTGCTGATTGACTCAAAAAATGTCGATACAAATAATCTGCCAGGCTGATTTACTTGTCTGACCACCTCCCTCAGTTCCCCTTTGCTGTTAGCACAATTCTTTCAGTTTCTTTTCTTGTATTTTCCTTGCTATTTTAGTGTTCCCCATGTATAGATGGATCCACAACCGAAACCGTTTTCACCCTGTGTTTCTGCAGCGTCAGTCTGTATGAGGAGCACGACTTGCACAGCTCCAGTGGCGCAATCGGTCAGCGCGCGGTACTTATACAGCAGTGCACAGCGGAGTCATGCCGAGGTTGTGAGTTCAAGCCTCACCTGGAGCAGTGTCTTTAGCTACTGAGAGCAACTTTCGAGTTTAGATACTGTTAGGTATTTGATGGAGATAAATTAACATCAAACGAACAAGTAAAGATTTATTTCGAGTCACAATCAAAGAAGGCTCCACAGCTGAAACGTTGTGTTTACTTCTAGTTTCAGCATGGAATAAACCTATACTTTTCCATTTGCAGCCCACGCATGCTGTGATGCAGCTCCCTACTTAAATTTCTATCAGCTGTGTACCTCCAGTTGACCTGTACATAAATATATGAGAGAGGTCTACTGAGACAAGAGGAGCACTGAAGACTTGATAAAGCTCTCGCATTAGATTCTGTGTTTATGTTGTTCCCCAGATTTGTTTTTAATGTTCTTTTTCTTTTGAAGTTGTTGCGTTTGGTTTTTTTTCTGATTGGTAGCTACAACGGGTCAGTTGCAACAAACTGGCTGCTGAAATTTGTCAGCAGCTCTGTAGCAAACCTGTTCTCAATTGCAACAAACCTAAAATAACAGCTGCTCCCCATTAGATGTTACTAAAGTAGGAGACTAAGCAGACGAAGTGGAACAATAGATTACATTGGAACTGTCCTGAATGTAGTGGAAATAATATCGTCATTAAGTAATGAACAATTGCTTTCCAGACACTACAATTATTCACAAGGAATTTTATCAATACTTATTTTATTAATAAAAGTGTAATATCTTAATAATCAACTTTAATGTTATCTTTATTAGTAGCTGTATTACAGGTAATGCATGCACAGACTTTATTATACTATAATGAATTTTCAGATATCCCGGGGAGAGAACTGAAATGAAGGAAATACATATTTAAAAGGGGTGTAAGTCAATCTCAGCATGAGTTCGATCGCACCACTGGAGCTGCAGAAGTCTTTTTTTACACAGACTAATGCAATTGCAATCAGTCACGAAACAAACGAGAACTGCAGCTGTACACTTGAGACAGGACGCTACTGTATTAATTTTGTTTAACACTCCAGTCGAACAAGCCGACATGTCACTATTGCTAAATCGTTACAAAAGACGTCAACTAATGACCAGTTTTATTTTTAACAGAACTTTACTGAAAGTTAAACTTATAAAACTACCTGAGCAAATAATTATTGTTCCTCTGACCTTCTCAGTATTTCTTTTTTTAAATTAATACATTTATTTATCCACAGTGTGCCTTGTGCTTACTTTTCAGAACTCTCTCTCCTGTGTCAGTAGGAGCTTACATTTCAAGTTAAGTTCTTTAATCAGTTCCAATATCTTCCTTTCAAAGTAGGGAAGAGCAAGCTGGCATGTTGTTTTGCCTGTGGTTATTCTTTATGACTATATCTTCTGACACCTGTGCACAATCCTACAACATTACAAGAGAAGCACTATAACAGGAGTCATAAAAATGCAAGAAGCCACTTTGAACAATCTTTCAGAATTGTAAAACAACTAACCCTTTGCTTGGCTGTCATTTGGTTTGTATACCAGTCCATCAAGAGCCAGCACCATCATCATCAGGTCATGTGCAGTCCTACACAACCTTGCGATTGACTGGGATGAGCTACCTTTTCCATCTCCATGGCATGCAGCACACTCTGGCTGTTTCAACACAGTCATTATTGGACCACAGTGTACTGTCTCTTCTGTCCTGTGGCTATCATAATCACTTTTAAGAAGCCAAGTTTGTTTCTTTAACATGTGCTTGGGTGCCACCCATTTCCTTATTATCCCTGCTTTCCACTGAAAACCACAAATACAGAGACCCATCACAATAAAATACTTAGCAAATCTATGCAGTTGACTCCCAAATTTTATAGAACATATTAAAAGCTCCCACTCTATTTATATAACCATTTGCTCTGTTCTGTTCTCTTCACTTCCTAGCATATCTTAAAGCTCACAGCTACTAGTAATGATTGACATTAAACATAAATAGTAAATGACACTTCTGTAAATACACACATTAATAAACTTCATTATTAATAAATATGGTATGAATGTAAAGCAATTTTAATTAATATTCCAATACATTTCCAAGCAACGGATTATTTCCACTATATTTGGGAGCCTTCTAATGCAATCCTGCGTTACACCGAGTACGGTGCTAAGCCATATGAAGACAGTTTAAATTAGTCCGCTACTTTAGTTACTCTGGAGTGCTGCAGTTGTTACTTTGTGTTCATTGCAATTGAGAACAGGTTAAGTTCGGCACTGCGGACTAAGCACAGCAGCAAAGTTTGTTGCAATTGGACTTAAGGTGGAGCACAAGTTTAGACGGCATCTGCGTTCTAAGCATGGGTTGAACTCCTGTTAGTATGCTACTTTCAGTTCGATGCAATTGACCCATAGAGTTTGCCCTAATAAGATCTGAATAAAGCTTAAGCAGAGCCAACCCATTGCCTTTATAACTTCCATTAATCTCCACCCATCTTCCCTCGCTCACTTTTGATCTTTCTAAGACAAGCATTTAACTGGAGTTCAGCCCAATGATACTGCTGAGAACCAGAGAAAAAATATATATATATTGTAACGCCCTCGCCTGGTGGTGAGGAGGAAGCGCCCCTAGGCGTGCATAGTACCGCTGGGCATGCTGGGAGTTGTAGCCGGGGAGAGTCTGAGGGTCAGCACGGTGACCAGCGGCTGACCCTACCTGTGTAAATAATGTCCTAGTAGTTCTAGTGCTCTGTGTAGTCTTATAAGTGTATAGCGTGTTGTTAAGTAATTACCACCCTAAAGATGTGTACGTGTTCTGTCAGTCTCCTCATGTGCATGTATATGCTGTGTTTGGTTTTGTGGTTGTTAAAGAATAAAGCTGTTGCTTGGTTTGTTAAATGCGTCTCCACTGGTCCTTTGTTCTGAGAAAAACCTGTAAATGCTACATTGGTGTCAGAAGCGGGCAGGATGGACAAATCTTGGCAGACATTAGCCGATTCTGTCAAGTGCTGTCTGACTCTAAAAGAGACAGAACCCATCGGCAGCGCACATAGGGAGCCTGAGCAACTCCTGGGTGCGACAGGTGGCCACAGCCCTTACCAGGGCTATCCAGTAGTGGTCCTGCCGGTAGAATTGGGGCGACTGCCTGCTACTCCCGCCCAGTGGATGCCCCAAAGAGAAGATACCCTCCCTGCCGGAGCTGACCAGCGATTCCCACACCGACGGAGGAGTCCAGCAAGGGGGAAGAGAAGCCAGCCCGTGCAGCAACCCCCGAGGAACAGCCCCGCACGCTGTTTTGCGACCGCAGCGGGAAGAGGCGACACTGAGCCTGGTTCTGCTGGGCACCAAAACCTCTCACTCCGCGATCAGTGTCGGGAAACGGGAACGGGTCGGCTCAGCGCGGGGACGGCCGCCCTTGAACACCTCAACCCCCTCTCCGGAGAGCGCTGTGAAGACCGGCACCCCTCACACCACTGTGGGGCGAGTCGGCTATAGCCTGTACCTCCAGTGCCGAATCGAATCGAGGAACAACCGTGCCTGGCCCTACTGCGGCTAAGGACTGTGATGGGACAGCTCGCCGCAATGCGGGGGAAACAGGAGCTTGCCTTTCGTCTAGGTGCAGCGATGGTGCGCCACCCCTGCTACCTCGCACCCATCCAGGAGGACTGCATTCTGGGGCTGGACCTTCTGCAGCGAGTGGGGGCCAGTTTGGACTTGGGCCGGCAGGAGTTGGTGTGGCAGGGGGAGCAACTTCACCTGGTGGAGGGCAGGCCCGGCGAAGGCCGAGGGACGCGGGCTTGCTGGAGCCGGGGGAAAAAGAGTCAGTGGCGGCGGCGGCAGACCGGGCCTGTGAGCCGGGGAGCGAGCGTGCCGGATCCTGCCCCCGAGTCGGCCGGGGGGCCAGACAAGGCGGCAGCGGTTGCGTGGAAGCGAGGCGCGGCGTTGAGGACCTCTACCAACACGACATCGAGACTGGTGACCCTCTGCCATCCGCATCCCACCTGGACGCATGGCTCACGCCAAGCGGACCGCCTCCGAGGAAAAGATCCGGGAGATGGCCGCAGCAGGAGTGATTAAGCCCTCCGCGAGCCCTCGGCGCCAGCTGTACTGGTCCAAAAAAAAGAAGGCTCGTGGAGGTTCTGCGTAAACTACCGCAAGCTGAACGAGGTCACCTGGAAGGATTCCTACCCCCTGACGAGGATAGACGATGCCAAGGACTACATCACCTGGTCGACCTGGTTCAGCTCCCTTGACCTCCGCTGTGGCTACTGGCAGGTACCACTCGCTCGAAGCCTCTGGCAGTTTACTGCCTTTGGCCTGTGCAATGCCCCGGCGATTTTCAAGAGGCTGATGGAGAGGGTGCTGGCATCGGTCCCGTGGAACCAGTGTGTGCTGTATCTGGACGATCTGCTGGTTCATGCCCAGGGTTTTGACCAGGCCTTGACGAACCTCCAGGCGGTGCTGGCCTGCATCCGCCGTGCTGGCCTGAGGCTCAATCCCCGCGAGTGTGAGCTCCTGAGGCAGGAGGTGACCTTCCTGGGACATGTTGTTGGACTGTGAGGGATGGCTACAGACCCAGGTAAGGTCGCCTAAATGAGGGGTTGGCCGATCCCCCGCACTGTCGCGGAGCTGCGCAGCTTTCTGGGGTTGGCTTCGTATTACCGGAGGTTTGTCCGGGACTTTGCCAGCATCGCTCCCCCGCTGCACCGCCTCACCGATAAGGGCCGCCGTTTCGACTTGAACTCGGGCTGCGAGATGGCTTCCGGTTGAGGACCAACCATGTGTCCCTCACCTGGCTGCTCCACTTTAAGGAGCCAGAGGGGCAGATGGTGTGATAGATGGAGGTCCTGCACGAGTGGTGCATGGCCAGCCGGGCGTGGGGCATTTCGGCTGTAAAAAAAACTTCTTATTGGGGTCTTTGCCACCGGGACATGGAGCGGTATTGCCGAACATGTGCGGTGCGCGTGGCCCAGAAGGAGCCCCCCTCCAACAACACCAGGTGGGGACTCCTATGGAGCTGGTGGGGGTTGATGTTTTGGGCCAGTTTCCGCGCACTGAGGCTGGAAACTGCTATGTCCTGGTGGTGGACTATTTTACAAAGTGGTCGGGGGCCTATGCCCTCCCGGACCATAGTGCCCCCACCGTGGCCGATGCACTACTGGAGGGGATGTTTGCCAGGCTAGGGGTGCCGGAGGAATTACACAGTGACCAGGGGCGTAACTTCGAATCCCAGGTCTTCGCCAGAGTGTGCCAGCGCCTGGGGATCTCTAAGATGCGGACCACCCCTCTGGATCCCCAGAACGACAGGTTGGTGGACCGGTTCAATCGGACTTCAATTGGTTTGAAGAGTTCTGCTGTGTTTTTGTGGTTAAGGCGATGGACTTGAAGTCCATCAGGGTCTCCCCGCGCAGGTTCAAGTCCTGCCGACTACGACAATCTCCTTATGTCATCGTGTGCCTGCATAAAAATGGAAATGCACTGCTCTACTTTTAAAGCGCAAAAATTGCTTGAAACCGCTGCCTTGGAAACAAATTCTTCAGCGTCCACGAATGACATTTCGCAGCTGAAAGCAGATAAGGATGCTTTTAGTGTTCGTGTGTCTTGTGCCCTACTTCCAGCCTTTGAAAACCTAATTAGTAAAGCTGAAAGAACCGACTCCATGGGTGTTGGTCGTGCACAAGGAGGAGCTGTGACAATAGCAGAGCAGGAGTGAGGATGGCGCAGATGGAAACTCGTTTTCATGCGCTCCTCTGGAAGGAATGAAAATAAAAGTCGAAACCCAAAACAGTAGTAGCCATAAGAGTAAATGCCTCCTAACAGCTAGCAAGCTCTCCTAGTTAGTGTCATGGTGTGTATCCCTGCCTGTCATTCTGGAAACTGGGGTTTGATTACCGACGGGGAGACAGGTAGCTTTTTTACAATCAGATTCCAATCTCTAATGCTGTGTGTGAGAGTTTACGTAACTTTCCTTTTCTCACATTTTCTGACGACTATTCCAAATGGGCGCCCTGTCAACTCCTAATACTTTTCAAAAACATGCCTGCATGTTTGATTATTTTTATTTTTAAAAAGTTCAATATTGATCATAACTAAAGAAATTAATGATCACGAACCAAAAAAAGGGCTGAAGATGCGAGTCACTCTTGAATTAGAGCTGGGTGACACGGGCTTCTGTTCTGATATGGTTGTACGAGAAGCAAGAGGAATCTCTTCTCTCCTATGGAGCATGAGCTGAATCAGGAGTGAGACATTTCACGTGTTCGTGCATATGTCAACGCATTAACCTACATCGTAAAACTAAAACTAAATTAAAAACTAACATTAAGTTATCAGAGACATTAAATTATATACAAACAAGAGACAGGCAAAGTAATAATTCTACATTAAGTGTCCTAACTAATTGAAATGACCAAACTAATTGAAATGGTCTGATTCAGAGCCTGTGCAGTTTGTGTAGAACGACACCAGTACTGAACCCTCAGCACCGTACTGAGCACAAGTTGAGCTGCCCTCCATCTTTGCTACCCACGGGATTTCATTCCAATGGAGCTCAGAGAAGGAGCTGATCTCCAGACAGTAGTGTTAAGTTGTCTGCAGCCTCATGCGAATTTCGACAATTTACCCAAAGTGTTTTCTATAGCTTTAAGGTGCAGTTAATTTATATAAAGGAAGGTAAATCGTTTTAACGCAACAAAAGCCAGGCAGGAATCAAACATACATTTTCCTGATCTGAAGTCAGATGCGTTATCCATTATGCCATTGGTCTTACATCGCTCAATTGCACCATAGTGACCTCAGTGCCACTAATAGTAATACATACTGTATTTCTGATTGAGCGCTGAGTGCAAAGGTTGAATAAGCTTTGCACCTGCCATCGATTCGGCGTGAAAAAACACAGCATTAAAGTTTCACAGACAAATGCAGCATGCCGACAAAACCAATTTTAAAAACAACTACGGCACACTACGATTCGCACTGACTCTGAAAAGTGATCACGGCAGATGTTGTTCCCTGCATAACGCTGAAGGGACCAAAGAGCATTGCTGTTGGGAAGACAAAATGAGGCTTTTTTCTGCCTTGATGTTAAGCTAACAAAGACTATCTTGAAACACCTAATTCAGTCTCTCAACAGACTGTCAAGCAAAGTTTTTACCCATTGAACTCGCAATAGAAGGATGGTCTTAACCCACAAACACTTAGCAGCAGCGAAATTCAAACCTACCCCTGCGAAGAAATTGGAGCACAAACCCAGCACCTTAGACCACCCAGCCACACTCCCAACACCTTACTTTTTTCAGAGGACGCCGGGTTCAGCTCTTGGTGTCCAACGCTTGAAAACGACAGCACCTTCATTATCCGAGATGTTTCCTATCACTTCTTCTGTCAGCTCTGAATATAGTTCTTCTTTGGAGCAGGCTTCAGACCTTTTATTTAATGTATAAAGGAGGGCGCATTCCTAAACGTGTAATTCCTGTTTTAGAAATGTTTTGGGCGGTGTGTTTTATATAGTATTCTGATTGTATTCAAAATAACAGTATTCTGATGGTATTCTGTAGACCTGTGTAGCAATCGTACTGGATGTGACATGGATTCTGAAATGTTTCTTGAAAAGGTATTTAGGGTTGCTTGAATCTATAACAAAAAAAGTGACCCGAAACTTCCTACAGATGCAGCCATTCAAAATAGGTTGGGTATTTCGCGGTATAAATTTTGAGCTTTTAAATTTAAACTGTGTATTACAGCATGTTAATCATCAGTCATTAAAAATTTGGTATATTTTATGAAAGCAAGATTGCTCAGTTGGACAAAAGTACACAACCTACCTTTATCAGAAATATTTATGCATCAAAGCCTTTACCGAAGATATTACTAATAGTATTAATAATGAATGACTTTGGACAGCTGTAAACTCAAAGTATAATTTCTTTACCACATTTGTACAAGCACTTGGAATCTGTCCAAGCCCTACTTTGTCAGGCATTCTCTTTTACTGCAACGGACATAAAAACTCCCTTGCTTTTAACAGGGCGTTTCATAATTTCTAACTACGAAAATTATTTAAACTGCGACACTTATCATTCAACCAGAGCTCAAAATATCACAAGGATCCTCAAGAGCACAGCAAAGACTGTATTAAAAGATACTTGTATCAGATACATGATAATCCAGGCTTTTTTATCAATGCTTTCTTTTCCGTATACCAGATATTATGGAACCACTTCAGAAGGATGTCAGCCAGCCAGATTCCAGGAATCGGTACTTTAAAGAAAAAATACACACCGGTATTCCATTTCTCCCTTAACATTTTAAGCATCGAAGTCTTTAACTAACATGTGAAATAGCATGTTAAAAAGTGGTAGTTTTAAGCTTTTCTGCTAATATAATATGGAATCGCGTATCTAAAGAAATTAATAACGATATGATTATATTCGTGTACTGCGACATTTCTTTGAAAAAATAGAATAGCAATATTATGGACAATTAATTGACTTTTATATTTCTAAATATCACAACATGATCGAATTTAAGTCATTTTAATAACAATGAACAGTCACCTATGCGTTACAATATAAACATTTATATTGATTTAAATCGCGTTTTGATTTAAATCGCAAACGCGGGTTTAAATATATGTGTTTTTTGATTCACAATCAGACAAATGCAACATAAATTGATATATTTATCTTCTAAGTATCTTAATAAACTTTCAGCATAGCTTTCTCCCCGTTTAGATTTATTTTTCTTGGGATCTTGGGATCAAACGTGGAAAGATTAGATTGTAATCGTTTTTATTTTTTAAATACATTTTAGAAAAGTGTAATCTATACTAAAAAGCTGTACACCACCTGCTATAAAGATATATATTGTAATACTTTCGGGCTCAGATAGGACGGACACAAGAACTCAGACTTGCGGAGTTAAATCTCAACAAAACCACAACAAATCTCAATATCTAGGATGAATTATTTGTAATACAAACCAAAAAAAGCCCGCAAACTCACTCAAATTCCTCCAATTATCATAATCCTTATGCAAA
Organism: Lepisosteus platostomus; assembly: GCF_059453375.1. Lineage (NCBI taxonomy): Eukaryota > Metazoa > Chordata > Actinopteri > Semionotiformes > Lepisosteidae > Lepisosteus > Lepisosteus platostomus. The sequence goes on from NW_028291680.1 coordinate 365,545, forward strand.
ACCAAACCCTCCTCCCATCCCAGTTTATCCTCTTTATCATAAACTAAATCCAGCTCAATTTTCAACATAAAGCATGACACAAAATCAATACCTCAACACTCTATACTCAACAACGATAATTCACAAACAACCAGAACATGTAACTCCACATTCCCAAATAGACCTAATTTCCATAGCCCCATCCCCTAATGCAAAACCAACATCCTTCCCCTGTTCTCTCTCTCCGCTGGCGTTTGTAATCGTTTTTATTTTTAAATAAATTTTAGCAAAGTCATGTATTTTTAAAATCTTAAGATTTCTATATTTATGTCTTTATTTAGTGGTTTCATTAGTGACAAAGGCTAAACTTTCTTGGAAAAATGTCTTTTATGTAAACCATGTTTGCTATTAATTCATTTAGGGCTAGAATATGTTCATTGTCTTCCAATGAAAGAAGGGTTCCTTTTGCCGTAGTCAGGTTGACATTAGAAGCTTGCCACGCCCGGACTGTTACACCAACGCATTAGCATGTTAAAGCGATTTCATTGAGGAGCCTAGCTTTCTTAACTAGTAAGTAATGTACTTTTGGAGGGGGAGGTGTCTTTCGCTGGAAATCTTGCCCCCTTCTACTTTGAAAATACCTGTGAAACCGGTTTCATTCGTCACAGCCAGCACTCCCGCAGAAAGGGGGGTTGTACTTGTTAATGTCTTAGCCGGAACACATCATTATATCTCATTTTGTATTTCTATAAAAAAATCGTTTGCCCAGCCTAACAGTATTGTTGTTATTGTTTTTATCCTGTAAAGCGCTTTGAGCAGCACAGCTTTCTCACCAGTTAGATTACTTTTTGATACCATCCTTACACAAAGTAGAAACTTCTTGTATTTTCCGATGACATACAAGTGGAAAGATTACAGATTTTAATCGTCTTTTTTCTGAACCAGGGAAAATCTGATCATGTTTCTCTATAACAATAATAAAAAACTTTATTTTACGTATCACCTTTAAAAGTGGCATCTCAAAGCAATACAGTAGATGTAAACCACAGATTACAAAGTAAATACCCAGACAAGCGCAAACGCGTTTTTAATAAAATGCTTTTAGAGAGCGTAAAACCTGGGCATAACAGTTGTTCCTTTTTCTGATCACCCGCTCTCTGGATACACGTCTCACCTGTTCTGTTCCTTGTTTTCCTAATTTGCTGATTATGCCTTCTGCGATCCACTCCTGCCCTCACACCTAAAGAAGACTATTTTAAATTTATTTGCGCGGTCCATTGTGCAATTAACACTTGTATGTGCTGTCCTTAAGGTGATATCACATAAAGGTGATATGTAAAATAATGTTTTTTTTATTGTTATAGAGAAACATGATCAGATTTTCCCCGTATCAGAAAAAAAAGATCTAAAGTATACTAGTTTGTCACTAGTATACTTTTAATACAGTCTTTGCTGTGCTCTTGAGGATCCTTGTGATATTTCGAGCTCTGGTTGAATGATAAGTGTAGCAGTTTAAATAATTTTCTTAGTTAGAAATTATGAAACGCTCTGTTAAAAGCAAGGGAGTTTTTATGTCCGTTACAGTAAAAGAAAATGCCTGACAAAGCAGGGCTTGGACAGATTCCAAGTGCATTTTTGCAATTTACGTTGCATTGTGCTGCTGTAATACAGTTTAAAATAATTAAAAGTCTAAACAGTATCAGCTTTATTTATGGGTTGCAATTAAAAAAAAGTCAAAAACCGCACTCAAAATGCAATTTACAGCTTTCTGGCAAGAGGAGACACCCAAATTAATAATGTAACATGCCACTGCATGAACAAGGTTATACTGCTATTTCCTTAGATACGCGATTAAAAAATAATTCTTATTACATTTTTAATAAAATGCTTTTGTTCACTCAATCTGACAATTTCAGGAAGACTCAGGAAGGACTAAGGGAATTGTCATCTGTTGTGAAAGCTCTGTGAGCTCTGTGACTTTGAGACCACTTGTTATCCCAGGTTGTTTGAATTGCCACAATTCAAATAGAGAAAAAAGAGCTGACTGACAAGATTTAAGATGTGGCTGTCAATGTTGGATTAAAAAAAAACACATTGCCCGACGTTAGTTGCATTGCTTGAAAAATAATTTTATTTCGAGAGACTGTAATTCAAGTGTTTTTTTTTAACTTCCTGAAAAACAAATAATAATTTAACTATATGTGCAAATGTTTTATGATATGTCGCTGTTGTGAATGTCTGTGGAGTGTATCTTATTTGCCTGTCTGTCCTGGCTGTGCTCTCTCGCTTGCTCGCCCTCCCCTTCTCTCTCTCTCTCAATTCAATTCAAGGTGCTTTATTAGCATGACAGATCGGTACAATCAGTGTGGGGTATTTACTTTGCTTTGAGATGCCACTTTTAAAGGTGATATATAAAATCAAGGCTTTAACTTGCTTTAACTCCGCAAGTCTGAGTTCTTGTGTCTGTCCTATCCGAACCCAAAAGTATTACAATATATATCTTTATAGCAGGTGTTGTACAACTTTTTAGTATAGATTACACTTTTCTAAAATGTATTTAAAAAATAAAAACGATTACAATCTAATCTTTCCATGTTTGATCCCAAGATCCCAAGAAAAATACATCTAAACGGGGAGAAAGCTATGCTGAAAGTTTATTAAGATACTTAGAAGACAAAGATATCAATTTATGTTGCATTTGTCTGATTGTGAATCAAAAAACACATATATTTAAACCCGCGTTTGCGATTTAAATCAAAACGCGATTTAAATCAATATAAATGCTTATATTGTAATGCATAGGTGACTATTCATTGTTATTAAAATGACTTAAATTCGATCATGTTGTGATATTTAGAAATATAAATTTGTTTGGTGCGAGTGAGGTTTTATTTAATCTCTGACCCAGGGAAATGTTTTATTTTTTCAAAGAAATGTTTGTTGAACAAAAAGTCATGACTCCAGCAGGATTCAAACACACAGCATGTGAGGAAGGAGTCAGGAGCCTAACCCACAGTGCCACCAGCAAGGTCGCATGCAGAGTGCTGAAAAAGCACTACTGAAACATTATCAATAGACAATGTACAGCGTGTACTATTCTTGTGTTGCGGTACATGAATATAATTATATTGTTATTAATTTTTTTAGATACGCGATTCCATATTATATTCCCTTTTAATCAAATTCTAAAAGTATGCTTGTTGACTCCAGTATCACATTAGTTAAAGACTTCGAAGCTTAAAATGTTTAGGGAGAAATGGAATACTGGTGTGTATTTTTTATTTAAAGTACAGAGACCAGCCATATACTGTATGCTCCTATTCTTTTTATGCTCAGGTACTAAGATTTCCCTTCAGTGGTAAAATTCCATATGAATATTCAATGCTAAAACGGGCACAGTAAAGACATTTACTGTAAATCTTTCTACGACCGACCAACGGACTACAAGTGCCCCTGTCGGTCAACCAATCACGTACCGCGGTATTTTGCGTCATCGCGCGTCACAATGCGCGACGCCGTAGCCAATTACCTCCAGTATGTGTCTGTACTGCGCACTTTGAATGGCTGCATCTGTACCTTCCAATCACTGATGTCGCTCTCCCTAAACCTTAACGTGATGTTTTGCAGATGTGCAGTGTGCCTTTACTCCTGTATTAAAAACGACCTCTGTTGTCGGGCGGAGTTGAAGGAGAACTAACTGCACAGAAAAAGTATGTAACGATAAAATGTTTCTACACTTCAGAATGTCCCTTTAAATCCCTGCTCACACACGTCGGTGTGGGGAGCGGGCAGGTAGAGAGCTTTTCCAGAAACTCATGATGTTTCTCATGGGGTGTTACCTGCAGTAGTATCTCTCTCCACGCCTTTGGAAAGAAAAGAGTGGCTCCAGTGCAGGGTAAGGTCAGAACAGCTGGTCTGATTGTCTTAGAAAACAAGAAATTAAAATCAACAGGGAAATTGAACAATACAGAAATCAGCGCAGTATACAATAGGAAGCAAGCAAACAAAATGCTCAGCAAAATCGTAGTTGAGTAAATTGGTGTAAAAAAAATATTTGTAAGCAAAGGAGAGCCCGTGCTGCGTGTGAAACACATCAATAGTTCAGCATTTCTGAAACGTTTAATTGAATTGACAAAGAAATCCTCTCCTTAAACTTCAAAAAAGGATTATCTGTGGAGCCAGCAGGCGAAACACTGCAGTTGCCCGTTTCTCACAGGTGTTTGAAGTTGTGGATAACATTTAGTTAAACCTAATAACTGGTTGGGCCACCCTTAGAAGCAAAAACTGCAATCAAGCGTTTGCGATAACTGGCAATGAGTCTTTTACAATGCTGTGGAGGAATTTTGGCCCACTCATCTTTGCAGAATTGTTGTAATTCAGCCACATTGGAGGGTTTTCGAGCCTTAACCGCTTTTTTAAGGTCATGCCACAACATCTCAATCGGATTCAGGTCAGGACTTTGACTAGGCCACTCCAAAGTCTTCATTTTGTTTTTCTTAAGCCATTCAGAGGTGGACTTGCTGGTGTGTTTTGAACTTGAACTTGAACTTTATTGCCATATATAACCGGTACTGGTACAATGGAATTCTTACTTACAGAAAGTCTCTTGATTGTAAAACAAGTGTAAAAAACAAGACAAAGTGCAAACAGTGCATCAAGACAATGTACAAACAAACAATAGACAATGTGCAAGTAAACATGTAGACAGTTTGAATGTAAACAATACAGACGTGTAAACAATGACTGGAGATGTGCAATAGATAAGAAATCATAAAGAGGTAGATGGTGATGGTGTAGGTGTGGTCCAAGGGGGATGGCTAAATGTGTTCGCCAGTCTCACTGCTTGTGGATAGAAGGTATTGAAGAATCTAGTGGTAAGTGTCCGTATGCTCTTATATCTCTTGCATGAGGGCAGTGGGGTGAAGAGCTCATGGCCGGGGTAGTGACTGTCCTCTGTGACGGCCAGAATTCTACCACGGCAGCGGTCCTCATAGAGCTGTTTAATCTCGGTGAGCCCGCAGCTGATGATCTTCTGGGCCATATTGACCATTCTCTGTAGTGCCTTTCTTTCTCGCGAAGAGGTGTTACCATACCACACAGTGATCCTGTTGGTGAGGACGCTCTCGATGGTGCAGCGGTAGAAGTTCACCAACACATGTATTGGCATCCCGCATCGCTTGAGGCACCTCAAGAAATAAAGGTGCTGCTGAGCCTTCTTCATGATAGAGTCAGTGTTCACAGTCCAGGTTAGATCTTTAATGTGAATTCCCAAAAACCTAAAGCTGGTGACTGTTTCCACTTCCGTTCCATCAATACTGAGTGGGCTGTGAGTGTGTGGCCTGTGTCTCAGAAAATCCACTATTAGCTCTTTCGTTTTCTTTATGTTCAAGTCCAGGTTATTGCTATGACACCACCTAAGCAGCTGTACAACTTCATCCCTGTAAGTGGACTTGTCATCATCACTGATCAGTCCTATTATAGTGGTGTCATCGGCAAACTTAATGATGCGGTTGTTGCTGTGTCTTGCTGTGCAGTCGTGAGTAAATAGGGAGTACAACCTTGGACTCAGACAGCAGCCTTTTGGGGTTCCAGTGCTCAGGGTGAGTGGTGTTGATGTTTTATTGCCTATCCGCACCACCTGTGGTCTCTCGATAAGAAAGTCCAGCAGCCAGTTGCAGACAGAGTTGCACAGACCTAATCCCCTGAGCTTTGTCACCAGTTGACTGGGTATGATGGAATTGAATGCTAAACTGTAGTCCACAAACAGCATTCTCACATACGAGTTCTTAGTGTCCAGTTGTTCCAAGGTTGTATGCAGAGCCAGGGAGACAGCATCATCCACTGATCTGTTGTTCTGGTAGGCGAACTGCAAGGGGTCCAGGGACTCTGTGATGGAGGAGTTGATGTGTGACAACACCAGCTTCTCCAGGCATTTCATCACCACAGATGTTAATGCTACTGGGCAGTAATCATTCAGGCATGTCACTTTTGTCTTTTTGGGGGTTGGAACAATAGTGTTTTTTTTAAAGCAGATGGGGACCATGGACTGTGACAGGGAGGAGTTAAAGATGTCCGTAAACACTGTGGTCAGCTGGGCTGCACATGTCCTCAGGACGTGAGGTGGTATCCCATCAGGCCCTGCAGCCTTACGGATTTTCACCCTGCTCAGAGTCTTCTGCACGTCCTGCTCTGAGAGTTTCAGAACAAACTCGCCCTGCACACTTGGGGTCTTCTCAGCATTGCCCGTGTTCAGAGCATCAAAGCGGGCATAGAATTTGCCCACTTTGGATCATTGTCCTGCTGCAGAACCCAAGTGCACTTCAGCTTGAGGTCACGAACAGATGGCTGGACATTCTCCTTCAGGATTTTTTGGTAGACAGCAGAATTCATGGTTCCATTTACCACAGCAAGTCTTCCAGGTCCTGAAGCAGCAAAACAGCCCCAGACCATCACACTACCACCACCATATTTTACTGTTGGTATGATGTTCCTTTTCTGAAATACTGTGTTACTTTTACGCCAGATGTAATGGGACACACCTTCCAAAAAGTTCAACTTTTGTCTCGTCAGTCCACAGAGTATTTTCCCAAAAGTCTTGGGGGTCATGAAGCCTGCAGTTCTTTGGATGTTGTTGTGGGGTTTTTTGTGACCTCTTGGATGAGTCGTCGCTGTGCTCTTGGGGTAATTTTGGTCTTTAGAAATGGCTTTATAAACTTTACCAGACTGATAAATCTCAATCACTTTTTCACACAGGGCCATGTAGGTTTGGATTTTTTTCCCTTAATAATAAAAACCTTCATTTAAAAACTGCATTTTGTGTTTACTTGTGTTATCTTTGTCTAATATTTCAATTTGTTTGATGATCTGAAACTTTCAGTGTGACAAACATGCAAAACAATAAGAAATCAGGAAGGGGGCAAACACTTTTTCACACAGCTGGCTCTGTGGCGCAATGGAGAGCGTGTTGGACTTCTAGGCCTTGATAGAATGAAGTCATTCAAAGGTTGTGGGTTCGAGTCCCACCAGAGTTATGTGTCATTTTTATTGAACCTTTCGAAATCCTCTAGGGATTGGTGTTGATCAAGTCAAATACAGGACTTCTTAAGAGTCCACAGTTGAAAATGAACCAGCAGCCACAAGAAAGAAATTAGCACTGGACTGTGATCACATCACTCCTGTCCTGGAGTCCTTGCACTGGCTTCCTGTCAACTTCAAAATCCTCAAGCTCACCTATAAGGCTCTCCATGGCTTAGCACCTCAGTACCTGTCTGGGTTATCGCCCTACTCCCCACCTCACAACCTCCGCTCTTCTAATTGTGTTTTCCTATCTGTCCCCCAGTCCATCTACACTCTATGGGTGACAGGGCCTTCTCCTGTTTTACCCCAAAGCTCTGGATCTTTATCCCCAAGGATATCAGAGAGTCACCTTCTCTAAACTCCTTCAAATCCAGACTCAAAACCCTCTTCTTTAGAAGAGCCTTTAATGAACTATTCTTTACCCATCTGTTCCTACTGTATTTAATACCACCATCTATTGTCTCCTCTAACTGTGTATTCTCATCCTGCTTATCTTGTGTATTTTTTTAACTTTATTGTTGTCATTCTGTAAAGTGCTTTGAAAAGCCATCTTTAAAGGCACTATATAATGTAAAGATTATTATTATTATTAATAATGAACAGTGCATTTAACACTGAGCACATGCGGTCCTTCTTTGCAAAGGATTGCAAAGGTTGGGAATTAGCTTTTCACTCGTGTTGTTGAAGACCGTATCCTGGCTGTGTTGCAGGAAATGTCTGGATGCCATCACCGGATCAAGGAGAGGATCAGGGTTTTGGGAAGTCTTTTTGATGCCTGACACTGTGTGTTTCCTGGTTGTAACGGGTGTCATTCTGGACCTAAACAACAGAGAACACCATTGAAATCGCTGAACTGCCTAGCGGACACTTTGTCGCCTTCTTCTGACCTGTAATTAATGCGATTCTCCGAAAACGTGGCACGTTGTATCTGTGCTACCTTTATGGAGGGTGACCACACTCATAAGGATCATAGATTCGATCACACGCATCTAAAAACGAGAATGAGAAAATGACATCACGCTATAAGGCTGAATGGCACAAATTCTCCTGTTCCTTCTGCAGCAAATGTGAATTTTTTTGCTTCTTAACACTGAGATAGTTGGAGATATTTGGCAGCTGTGGGATTCCAACTCAACCCTCAAAGAGACTGGAGCTTTAATCCAGCTCTAAACTAAAAACTGGGTGACTTGTAAGGGCTGGTAGGAGAGGAAAAGAATAAATGCTTCTTTTTTGGTCTTTAGCTACTAAAAGAAAAAAAAAATATTTGATTATTGTTTATTCACCAGTTGTTTTGATCAAATCATTGTAACGCAGTGCCATATTAAGGTATAATATGTACATGAACGTCATGTCTGAGTCGATGATGGCAGCTGAGTATCCTTGGAGGACAGTTCATCATGAGTGGGTAAGCCTGCATAATGAGGGAGAAGAGATCAGCCTCTCTGACTCAGTGTCCAGTGACACTAACCTTCTGTCCTACTGTTCTCTGCTGTAGAGGGTGAATGTTTATTGAGGTGAATGTAAGGTTTCATTCTTGTAAAATATATCCGAGCACTTTTTTTGTTGCTGAAAATTAATCTTGTGCATTTGAATGAATTCCGATATTGTCACCTAATTCTATACATTGTTTCATCAGACTAGAACATTTAGAGGAGCTCAATTGCATTTATGAATTGCATAGTGATAGTATTTCTTTCCGTTTAAATACTTCAGTCAAAAATGTAGAGAAGGTGCTCCTGTTTTCACCATTATAAGAACTGTGATGCACCAGTAATATTTACTCTCACAAAAGTATTGTAATTGTATTGTTCTGTTCTGTAACAATCTTGAGTGACACAAACCTTCTGTTTTACTGCACTACACTTCTCCAGAGGCCAGTTCAGCACACAAGGATCCTCAGTCAAACAAACACTGCAATCGCTTGATAAAAGCCATTCCCCATCCTTTCTCTTAGTATTGGTGCAACTTTTGTATCCAAAGAAGGCGATTTGACAATGAAAGGTGCAATCATCTTAAAGAGAGTCTTCATGAAGGCATGCACAGCTTAAGGCACATGAAGCTGAATCCGTGAGCTGATTGACACAAAACAATGTCGCATCGCATTATCCGCAAAGCTGTTTTGCTTGTCTGACCACCTCTTCGTACTTTACAGTGAGCGCATATATTTCAGTTTCTTCTTTTGTATTTTCCTTACTATTTTACTGTCCCTTTCCCCCATGTGGAGATGTATCCACTGCCAAAACTGCTGTCTGATTATTTAAATTATCTGTAAAACTGTTACATGACTTCATCTAATTGTAAATTTATAAGACAGTCTGTGAGACATTTGTGAGAGTAGCTGAATCCCAGGGCTGGTGTGGAATCACACACAGACAGGTCTTCTGTGTGATCTGAGTCCCACTGCTCAGAGCTACAGACTGGTCAAATGGTCACTATTGTAGACACGACCATCGGACCATGGGCTACAAATAATCAATATACTGATCATAGTGTCACTACTGGTGTTTATTACACAAATACTATATATAAATAATAAGATAATTCCACACTCAATTGTGTTATAAAACATTTATAAATTTTGGGAGGCTTACATACAGTAAAGAAAGTAATACCGAAGGGCTGGAAGTCCTGGAAAGGGTTCATAGAAACGTCTTGCTTCTGACCTGGAACAGAGCCCACAGCTGCCAGATCAGTGACCCCTGAGCCCAGTTCACAGAGAGGAGAACCAGGAGCTCTTCTCTGTCTCTAAGAGGCTGTGAGGAAGGAGAAAAGGGGGAGATGTGACTTGAGTCCAGGCTGTTCTGATATTATTCATGAAGCAGCACTGATTGTCTGAATATTTTCTGGTCCTGGATTGTGAGGATAGCGAGCAGTAAGGAGTTGAGCTTCAGTCTGAGTGTTAGTCTACACTGTGAATCTGAATGAGAAGAGAATATTGATTTTTTATTCTGCCTCTGAGAATTTTTCTTCTTTGCCAGGTGGTGTTACATCCCCTTTAGATACTCTACACAGACTGCCAGAGAGAAGAGGAGAGAGAGAGATGGACAGATAAGAGCACACGCAGTGAGAGAGACATACATCTTGATTTACTTTGAAGCAAGTGTTCATTTCCTTTCTGGAACAAGTTGTTTCTGAACTTCAAGACATTCATACAACCTCTGAAAGATAAAATACAAATCTTGCTTATCAGGACAGAAGAAATACTGCAAAAAAATGCCAGTGATTTTTTCTCATTTTAACGAAATGTGCAGAAAAACAACGGCAGTGCATCTCCATCGTCTTGATTTAGCTTAATACAAGTATTCACTTCCTTTTATGAAAATAAAAACCTGTGAAAGATGAAATAAAGTTCTTGATTATTCTCCATCAGTGCAGAAGAAGTACTGCCAGCTGGCAGGAAAATGCCAGTATTTTATTTTCTTAAACTGCAAACATATGAATGGTGAAAATGTGTCTCTGTGCAGCTATTAAACAAAGAGCTGGTGGTTCAAGCACACTCAGGGACACGCTTCAGATTGTTATGATGTAACATAACCTTCGCTAAAAATTGATGGGATTTCTTCGCAAACCCTCTTGAACTTCGCAGGAAATGTGCGTTTTACTTGTGTGGAACTACAAGTAAAGAATTAAGTACCTAAGTCAATGTCCAAGAAAACCATCTTCACATGGGGAATTTTTCTTCAAACTGGCTGTTGGGAGAATTCATTTATACACCCGTTGTATCCTTAGCAAATATATTTTAAAATTAGAACACAGATTTGTTGGAGAACTTGACAGTCCTTGACAATTATTATTAAATAAGTATTATACAAATGTGCGTTGCTATTTTAAATATGTACCTTAATTGTAATATATATAAACGTAATTGCTTTGATATGGATGTTCATTTGAAGAATTTGAGGAAACTATCAAGGATCGCAGAACAACCAAAGATACATTTGGGCATCTACTTTTGGTAAAGATTAAAGAGTACCATAAGTGTGAAGCTTGCATACACACGAGAGAAAAAATTAGTTTTAATGCACTTCATTAAACGGATGGTGTGCTTATCAATCGTGCATAAAATGTACATAGCAGAGGATGGTTTCGATCCATTGACCTCTGGGTTATGGGCCCAGCACACTTCCACCACTCTGCTGACAGTTATCTTAGTGTGATGTAACACAACTTTTCTATCTTTGCTTTCGAAAAGTGCGCCCAAGATGAAAAGTCTAAACGGTTAACGCAGACGTCACTTTGAGCACTTGGTCTTTTATAGTACGAATCATCACAAGCTGCTCTACATGGGCGTGTCTTCAAGATCGTTGTGAACCAAAGCTTCTACTTTCCTAGGCAACTGATTCTTTCGTCGTTAATTCCCAAATCTTCACTGAGAATCAGTGAAACGAAAACCAAACACACTCGCTTCCTAGCGCGAAAGAAAAATGATTGAAGCATTTGAGAAATAGCAAGAGTAGTCTGAACAGCTCCAGCCTATCAACTGCTCTACAAAGAGATCGCTCCCTTTATACCCAGTTTATAACACTGAAAATGATTCAGGAAGCACAGCAAAGTTCTAAAAGCAGAGGTTGAAAAGCATCTGAAAAAAAATAAAATAAAAAAGAAATAAATAAAAATAATAATAAAAAAAGCGTCTGGATACGTAAAATGTCAATTTATCTAAGTAACATCTTCAGCTTTGAAAGATTGTAATCCATATATTTTTGTTTCACTCTTTTTTACATAACAGGCTTTCAATAAATAAACTGTATTGTAATGAAGGCTGCATTAGAAAATGTGTATCTACTGTAGCATTGTTAAATAAAATCGGGACATGTGCAGTCTCGAATTAATCACTCTTTGCAGGCACACTACGGAAACCTGCAGATGTTCGTTGGGAGAAGTGACTCCTGCAAAGAGTGTTAATCGTCGAAAAGCACTCTTCTCGGGAATATATTTCCAATTTCTGAAGAGCTGATTTTCACGATTTTTTCCCTGATATTTTTTTTCCGGTGCGGTTATTGATCGCGTTCGAAAGATGATTTTCATAATGGACGTGTTACCTGCAAAGTCACAGTGAAACTGTTAATGGCGAAAAGATTCAGAATATTTTTTTTTAGAATACCCATTTAATTTTTTAGCATTCTTACAAGCAAATTGTTTATGGAAACGCTAGTGTAAATTACAGTGTAAATAGACAGGAGCTATTACTATTTTAAACACTAGTTGTGATAGCTGTAGCTCTTATCTGCATCTGAGTTCCAGGTATGAATACTATAGGTTATAATTTATCTGCTCGGGCTAGGATACGTTCCTGTTTCTAAGTTTGATCAAATATGTATATTGTTAAACCCTGCGAATTGAAAAAAACGGTGTCGGTGGCTCTGCACTTTAATCATTTAGCGCTATCTATACAGCTTGCTAAAGATGAAACACAAATCTTGCTTATCAGTGAAGAAGAGGTACTCCCAGCAGGCCAGCTAATACCAGCAAAGTTTTTTTTTCACCCTGACCCAGAGAATGGAGAAAAGAGAGGCGCCTGTGGCTCTGCAGTTTAATCAGTTCGTGAGTTCGGTGGTTAACTGAAAGAATGGTAAACGGAGCTCGCCCCAGCCAATCCTTATTCTTTTAAAGAGGAGAAAAATTAACTTTGCCGGCATTTTTACAAGCTATAAAAGATGGCCAAGTGCACAGAAAAAAAACACACTACAGATTATTTTTTGTAGCCGAAGCAGCGATGTCCTTTCCGATTCAATTGATAAAGCTCACCCAATGAATACTGTTAACAGAATGTGAAAGCATGGTCAACTTTGTAACTGCAACCACAGGAAAAACAGCAAGAAGCAGACTCCATTCTCCCTTTAAATCTGTCGTGAGAGGTATGTTTTTTGAATGCATGAAGTCAATCCCACGATCGCTTTTGAACTTGGACAAAGTACTTCCAAAGGAGCGCTGTGTGCAAAGATTTAACAAGCTCAACCCCCGCCAACAATTCGGTGTGAAGAAGCAGAACATTCAAGTTTCACAGACAGAAGCAGCACGCCAGCACAGCCAACATTAAAACGAAGGGCACACTACGATTTGCATTGACACAAAAGTGATCTCAACAGATGTCGTTCCCTGCATAATGCAAAAAGTGGCAAAGCGCATTTGGGTTGAGAGAACGCAAGAAGGTTTTTGTTTTCTGCCTTGATGTCAAGCTGACAAAGTATCTTTAAACACTTTGCTTAGTTTCTCGAGAGACTGCTGAACAGCATAGGATCTACACACACATGAGGAGACTGACGGAACATGTACACATCTTTAGGGTGGTAATTACTTAACAACAGGCTATACACTTATAAGGCTACACAGGACACTAAAACTACTACAACACTATTTATATATGGAGGGTCAGCTGCTGGTCATCGAGCTGACCCTCAGACTCTCCCCAGCTACAACTCCCAGCCTGCTCCGTGGTGCTATGAGTGCCTAGGTGCTCTTCCTCCTCACCACCGGGCGAGGGTGTTACAATACTTACGAGGAAGACATCGCTCTCTCCAACCCCCAACATCGTGTCCCGACCCACCGTGCTGGAAGCCGACGCGTGCTGTTATTCCTTTACAGAGCAGAAATGACAACCTAGGAGCCGAGAGATCATTTCAGCATTTGGCAGCAATACAGCATTTCCAAAACACAAACAACCAACTCGGAATGACTTGCTTTTGACGCTTTTCAAAGCGTTCTTTGTGCACGACGACTGTGCCGCCTAGCAGATACAAATGGGTTGTGGCTTGAAAACGCAAGCGATGTTTATTTTTTGACCGGAAAGGTGCAAATGGAGAACAACTTTTCCTCATCACTCTCTGTGGCGCAATCGGTGAGCATGTTCTGCTATTAACTGAAAGGTTGGTGGTTCAAGCCCACCCAGGGATGACCTTCTTAGTATTGTCAATGTAAACACTGTCTCCACTAAAGCCGAAACTGTAACCCTCTTTATATTTGCAGAAAATGCAAGCCTTTTGCTTGTGTCTAACAACAACACTAGAGACCGGGGAAGTCCAATAGTGATCAAAACCGCAACTCCCCAGAAAACCATTTTCACCCGTGGAAAAGTATATTTGAATGGCTGGCGGGAGATATCAGTTATACTCCTGTTGCGTCCTCTGCTAAAATCGTTTAGAAATACAACGAGGAATTGTTTGAGAACTTGACAAGCATTGTTACGTTAGCACTGTGAAGGTGGATGTTGATATTTTAATATATTTACCTTAATTTTAACATAAATATAAAGATAAATGCTGGACAATCTATGCTGTACAATCAAACACAGTTATATTTTGAGTCTCATGCTGATCGTTGTATGGATCCAAAAGAAAATTTTAAAGCTGATACATTTTCGATTGGAATTTGCTTCTAGCTGCAATCGGTATCTTTTACTTTATGTATGGTAGTGGAAATATATTTTTTAAATGTTTTCTAAAAAAGATCTCATAAAGTATTGCCAGGACCTGCCTTTAGCACTCAGTAGTGATAACACTGTTGATATAGACAGAGAAGAACTGATGATCTAAGCTAAAATAGCTCTAACACCCCTCCTGTAACAGTGTTTGTATTCATAGCAAGTAATATTCTTTTTCAACCCCGAACGTAGCTTTTGCATTAAGTGTTATGTAACCATTAGCGATTTTGGTAGCTTCTGGAGAGTGCACTTTTTCAAACTGAAGCTTATAAGAACATTATTCAAGACTCACCATGGCCCAGAGTCGTTCATCGGGACAAGGATTAACATCAATTGAAAGTACTCCAAAATAAAAGATTTGACCGAAAAATTACAAGAATAGGCAAGTATTAAAACAGCACCATAACTTCTTGAGTTCCAATCTCTTTCCTGGTTCAGGCCATGTAAAATGACATAATCAGTGAAGTCATGCCGAGGTTGTGAGTTTAAGCCTCACCTGGAGCAGCCAGGTTTTCTGTCTTGACAGGTAAACAGTGTTTTGTGTTATTTGCTAAATGGAGAGAGGATTCTGTGTTAATAGGCTCCTCCTGGGAGAGGTCAAGATGAGAAGTTCACGAGGCTGGTGGTAAATATCCTGTTCAGGAATATCGTGGCTGTAGGGGGTCAGATCTATAAATATAGTAAACACATTAGTGGAGATGGTGTGCCTGCTCTCTGTGTGAGAGCCGGGCAGGAAGAAGAATCTGTGGTCTGGGAAGAAAAGACCCTTTTCAGAAGAGCGGCGCTTCTCACAGGAGAGAATGAAAACAAAATCTTTTTCAGGGACGCTGATTTTTCTCTTTGGGGGAATTAAAAGCACTTGTAGCAAGTGACCTTGTGGAGCAACAGTAGCGCGTCTGACTCCAGCTCAGAAGATTGCGTGTTCAAATCATGTCGAGGTCAGCTGATGTGTCTGCAGGTTCTGCTGGTGCTGAACCTTGTGATCACACCACATAGGTCATCTGAATGAAATAACAGAGGAATATAGAACATGCAGTCAGGAGCGTATGCAACGAATCACTTTGAACACGACAAGAGAAAAGGCACACTGCACATCCGCAGAACATGACGTCCGACTTTAGAGACAGTAACATCAGAGATTGGAAGTTCTTGGTCCAGGTTGGAGGGTTGCACCCATTCTGAGTCTTGTTAGCTGGAATGGATGGGTTTGGGGGTGTTGATACCAGAGCGGTCCAGGAGGGGGGTGCAGGTGTCTCAGGGGCATTCTTGTTTTTCTATGAGTTCAGGTTGATTCTGTTGGTTCTGTCACGAATCTCCCTCATGCAAGCAAGCGCTCCCACATTCCCTCGAGCTCTCCCCGCACCAAACGTGCAAATCAGTCCTCTACTTAAACCCTCATCTGCCCCCCAGTCATTGCTCACGATTGAGATTCTCTCCCGGAGCTTACCTACTAACTACGCCTTTGCCTTACTATGACTTCTCCCCTGGACCTCGACCCCGCTTTTCTGACTACCGCTTTAGCCACTCGATTTTGTACCTTCGTCTATTTTACGGTTTCTCGGATCCTGACCCCAGACTGTCTCTTCGTTTACGCCTCTGCCTTCTGAATCCACCCCGACGCAACTTCTTCGCCTTCCCAGACTCTGACCCCTGCCAGTCCCTCGACTACGCCTTCGCCTGTCGATTCTGTGCCTACACCTGTACTACGCCTTCCCGGACTCGGACCCCTGCTTGTTTACTCTGACTACGCCTGCGTCTCGCGCCAACCCTAACAAGGGCACCACATTGGATCCCTATCCTCAGCATTCAGCCCCTGCGTGACAGGTTCTGAGTGTCTTGGTTACATCTGTTTGTGTGTATAGATGAAAAAGCTATTGAAGAGCACCCCCACACCCCCTACACATCTCGGTGGAAGTTGCCATGTTCAAAAAATCCTAAAAAGAGAATTAAAGTTTCACACAACAAAGCATGACTGTGAAAGGTCAGGAGGCCTGCCTAGTGAGCACAACACTTGATCACAGTAAAAAAATAATTAAAAAATAAAGAAATGGTCCACAACTCAAAGCAAGGTTGTATAAGTTTAGGGAAGCTGTCTGGTGTGTAAAACACCTGGTTGCAGCACTGTGGCTGTTGTGCTTGAAGAGCTATTGACTCATGAATAGCACCCCCCAATCCCCATGTACCGCCTGTCTAATGGTGCCATATTGAAAAAATCATAAAAAATAAAGAAAGGGGCCACATCCACAGCAAGGTTGTACAAGGTTAGGGGGGCTATCTGGTGTGTAAAACACTTGGTTTCAACAGTGTGGCTGTTGTACTTGAAATGCTATTGAGCCACGAAGAAGACCCACCTATCCCAGTGTATCACCTGTAGTGTTATCTTCAAAAAATCATAAAAAAATAAAGAAAGGGGCACAGCCACAGCAAGGTTGTATAAGGTTAGGGGGCCTGTTTGGTGTGTAAAACACTTGGTTTCAGCAGTGTGGCTGTTGTATTTGAAATGCTATTGAGCCGTGAAGACGACCTGTCCCAGTGTATTACCTGTAGTGTTATCTTCAAAAAAGCATACAAAAATAAAGGTTCCACAACCCAAAACAAAGCTGGGAAAAGTCAGAGGACCTGCTTAGTGTGCAATACTCTTTCAGCATTGTGGGTGCTGTGGTTTAAATGCTATTGGTTTGTGAACAGAATACCTCTATCCCAGTGCATTGTGCCACATTAAATAAAAGCACGAGAAAAAGAGATTCAGAACACAAAGCTGTGTCAGTGTTCTGTGTAAAAAGTCGGTCTGAACATCATGGGAGCTGTTTTTAATAAGCTGCTGAGAAAATAATATTTTAATCTTCCTGTTGTCAGTAGTATTGTCAATATAGTTGACCCTTACCTGAATGAAAATAGGATGTAAAGGACGGGTTTCAGAAATCAAACAAAGCTTTATTCCCGTGCTTACAGTCTGGGTAATTGGAGACTGCGCTGTTCTGCTTCCTATGGTCATATACGGGTTTTTCTCACGAAGCCATATTGAACAGTATTTCTCGTGTTGTGAACGTGTGCACACAGTAGTCCCCCGGGTTCCAGTTCGTGCGTAATTACGCATCGATGAAAAACCAGAGGTTTAAAAAAAGATAATTAGCTCACTGATACTTTGATGTAGAGGCTCTGGAAATATCCACAAGTTGTGGTCTTTAAAATGCATTTGGTTTGAAGGCGTTCTGTGCTTCCATTGCGAAGATATGGACAAAAGAATATTCGAGTGTGGTTAAAAAAACGTCATAAAAACGACAAAGTGAAGGCTGAGAAAGCATTAACAATGTATTTTATACACAAAGCATGTGTTTTTGTAACTCTAAGAGATTTCGCGAAAGCGCTACAGGCGTGCCAAAATCGTTTTCGAACTTCAAGCTAACTTTACCCCGGTAGCATTGGTCAGTGCGGTCAGGTCGGGACTAAAACGATAGTAAGGTGCTGGTTCAAGCATATCTAGGCACGCCTTTCTCACTGTTCCATCGTGAACATCATCTAGAGAAAAAGTGTCATGTACTGTTTAATACATTATTGACCTTATTGATATTTTGTGGGAATAAAAATGCTTTGCATGTATCGAATTACAGCACGTAACAACTGACTACCTGAGTCGATATAATTGGCAATTTTCAATATCAACATCAGGAACTTCAAGAAAAATAAGATTCCATATCTTGGAATGTAGGGCGGGAGAATTCATTTATACTCCTGTTGCATCTTGAGCTAAACTTTTTTTTTAAAATATGACGCAGATTTGCTCAAGATACTTGTAATCGCCTTAAAGAGAGTTTTCATGAAGACATACATCGGCTAGCTCTCCACTGTTAATTGACAGAACTTTTGAAGAAACTGTTCTCATATAAGCAACATACAAATTACACATCTTAATGAACATGAAGGGAAATCCGGGTTGTGAATAACATAAAACTGTCACTTCACATAATTGAGTTCTTGAGGCTGGCACCTAAGACCACTCAGCCATCCTGACAAGCAGTGGAGGATGCCTGTTGCTTTGTCAAAGGATTATTAACTACTACTGACAGTTCTTTTCTTATTATTACAGAGATTTCTACATTGCAAGACAATTGACGATTTAGATAAATGTCGCAGTAAGCAAACAAGGCACGGACGGGATTTGAACCCGCACTCTTCGGTTTACGAAACCAACGCCTTACCACTTAGCCACCGTCCCCCTGTTTTTTTTTTCCCATCAAGGCTAATACATTTTGAAAATAAAAAAATCTTTGTGCACAAATTGCAATGGCAGGAGGAGTAAAACAAATATGATTATGATGTACAGTAATTTCCACTTGGTGAAATATTCACTTTTTTGGCCCTCTGAATATAGCTCTTCTGTGGAGCTGGCTTCAGACTCTGCTTAGATAATAAAATAGATATTTTATTTTTACAGGAAGACGCATTCTGAAATGAATCTCTGCAGTTTTAGAAAAGTTTTGAATGGCGTATTTTATACAACGCACAAACAGTATTCTAATTGCAGACTGCAGATCTGTGCAGCAATCGTACTACATTTCACTGTGATTCTGAAATACTTCTAGCAAACATATTCAGGTTTCCTTGAACTTTTAATAAAAAACGACTTTGCTTTCAATCTCTGATCTCACTGTAAACTCGGACATGATGTTCCGCAGATGTGCAGTGTGCCTTCTTTCTTATTCAAGTTTACTGGATTTTTTAAATGAAAATACAAACTGGACAGTTTCAGACACATGAAGACTCATAAATGTCACTACAAATGACAAATTTGTAGTGTAAATCCGCCAGGCTGATTTACGTGTCTGACAATCTCTCTCCTCCCTCTTCTGCAGTGAGCACTATTTTTTCATTTTC
Organism: Lepisosteus platostomus; assembly: GCF_059453375.1. Taxonomy (NCBI): domain Eukaryota; kingdom Metazoa; phylum Chordata; class Actinopteri; order Semionotiformes; family Lepisosteidae; genus Lepisosteus; species Lepisosteus platostomus. Next base: position 384,896 of record NW_028291680.1, read on the forward strand.
TTCCCTTGTAGTTTCCTTGCTCTTTTACTGTCCCTTTCCCCCACGGAGAGACGGTAAACATGCCGAAATCCTGTTTTCCTGCAACGTCAGTCTGTGAAGGGAAAGGATTTTATGCAGCTTCAGTGGCACAATTTGTCAGCGCGTGGTACTTATACAGCAATGCACAGCGGAGTCATGCCGAGGTTATGAGTTCGAGCCTCACCTGGAGCAGCGTGGCCTGTCTTTAGCTACTGAAAGCAACTGTCCACTTTAGATACTGCTACTTATAGGTTATCTAACAGGATTGTAGCCTGTTAGGTATTTGCTGGAGATCCGGTCTAAATTAACATCAAAGGAACAGGTAAAGGTTTATTCCACGTCACACCTGAAGAAGGTTCCACGTTGTGTTTCCTTCTCCTTTCAGCATGGAATAAACCTATACTTTTTCCTTTGCAGCTGACGCAGGTCACTACTTAAATTCCCATCAGCTGTGGACCCCCAGCTGATCTCTACACAGATAGATGAGAGATATCTTCTTAGACGAGAGGTCTGCTGGGACTAAGGGAGCACGATGGGGTACCCAAGACTTGAAAAAGCTCTCGCATTAGATTCTGTGTTTATGTTGTTTCCCAGATTTGTTTTTAATGTTCTTTTTGTTTTGAAGTTGTTCCTTTAAGTATTTTTTTATTTTATTTTCTGTAGTCGTTAGACTACTACAGTGATTTACCTAGGTTCCCGGAAGGCTTCTCGCATCGTGGTTGTTGTGTTTTTGGGTTACAAGTATTTTTTTTCTATTGATAGGACCCCACGCATTACTGTGGGACTAGTTAACTTAAGTTCTTACATTGTACCTGAAATTACCACATAAACTACTACTCTGTTTTTCTTTTTTTTTTTAATAAAGGCACAAATGATGTTTTTTTTTCTTGCTGCTAATTGGCAATGACCCTACAACGGGTCATTGCAACGAATGTCGCTGCTGAAATTTGTCAGCAGCTCCATACTAAACCTGTTCTCAAATAATAAAATAACATATGCTGCCCATTAGATGTTACCGATGTAGGAGACTGAATTAAACCACCTCTTCACAGGGTTTATGTAGCTCAGTAGAGGAACAGTCAATCGCATTTGAACTGTTCTGAATGTAGTGGAAATAATATGGTCACAAAGTAACGAACAAACGCACCACTCGCTTGAAATATTTACTGTAGCTAAAATTGTTTTCTAGACACCGCAACTATTCACAATGAATTTGATCAATACATGTCTTTATTAATAAAAGTGTAATTTATTAATAATTAAGATTAATGTATATCTTTATTAGTAGCTGTATTACCGGTAATGCATGTACAGTCCTTAATATGGGATAGTGAACTTTCAGGTATTCTGGGGAGGTAAGAAAACTGAAATGAAGGAAATACATATTTAAAGGGGGTGTAAGTCTTAAATGTGTTCTGTTACATCTGGGTGTTAACTGAATAGATTGTGATTTGACACATGTCTTTGGGGAATTTGCAGGTACAGAAAATAACTTGAACTGAACAGGCAAATGTAAGGTTATGTTAAAGAAAAAAAAAACGTTGTCACCTTTTTCAACATGATTATTTAAGACAGTTTATCGGAACCGTATCTCTCCTCCATTCTGTGGCTGTGGTCCAACAGTAACGGTGGTGAAACAAGCAGAATGTGTGGAAAGAATTGGAGATGTAACGGGAGACTCATCCAGTCGATAGAAGGGTTGTGTACGCTGAGAAGTGTAGTTTAAAAGCTTAACGAGCCAGAGAGGAGTCAAACCTACAATCTTCTGATCCGAAGTCAAACACATTATCCATTGCGCTACTGGCTCTGATACCCTAAAGCCACCACTGTGAGCTTTGCGCTGCTATTAGTAATACTGTAGTACTCCAGTGTTCACAACAGCCCCCCACCACCAGAGACTCAAACCCAGGCCTCCTGTATCACTCAACAGGGACCTAGCCTGTTGAGCTAAAGAGCAATCTCCCTTCAGTCCTGCGGCTGTGGCCCTGCTATTACAGGGAAGGGCAGTGACATCGCCGCTCTGGTAAGCTGGCCGTATGCGTTACACTCCCCCGCTTAACTCACCAACCTTAGCAAAGGCCTATCCCATCCCACTGCTGACACCAATGTAACGCTCCAGGGTTCACATGGGCATCCTCACCACTGCCACATCAGGTCAGTCCCCCAATGTCAAGGACTCAAACCCAGGCCTCTGGCATCACTCAACAGGGACCCAGCTATGGTGGCGGTTGAGCTATGGTGGCGGTCGCAGGTTTGAGTCCCCGACGGTGGGGGGCTGACTTAAGTGGCAATGGCAAGGGTGCCCGCCTGAACCCCCAACCATTACAATACTATACATCACTCCGGTCCAAATTTTCTCAATTAGATTCCCGTGTTTTCTAATTCTATTTAGCTACTAGGTCTTTCATTTGGTCTGTTTTAAAAATAGCATCTCAAACGATGTTATGTGTCATGCTGAAATTCACACACGGGGGATGTCACATGAAAGACAATCACAGATAAGATGTTGCGTTTAAAAAGAAATCCAGAGTGGCAGTAGAAAACAAAGCCTTATACACGAGATGCAAGTGCTCTACCACTGAACTAAACTGACAGGCACTTTTGCCTGTGGCTCTTTAATTGAGTTAGGGAGAGTGAAGGGTCTACACAGTGTACAATTTAAAGGTCGAAGCAAGACAATCTGATGCGAGGAGAATTCACAAAACGAGCCACTGCTTTATCGTTTACTGAGCTTTCAATGAACATCTAAGTGAAAGACAAATTCACTTTTTGTTTAAAGAACACTTTTATCACGTTCTGCACTCCCGATGGTGTTTAACGGTGCTCTTTTCTACACTCCTGATTTGAGGATCCCGAGCTAAAATATTTTTTAAATACAACAAAATTCCGATATATTGAATAGTATTTATGTTTACATTTATATTCACTCGTGCCAAAAGCTTGTGTTCTCTGCATATATCAGGATGTGGAAAGAGGCCCAATCACATCTGGAGTAGATAGTATTTAGGTCAAAGCTAATTCAAAGTGCATCTCTGGGTGTGTTTGAATTACCTACGTGTTTGACTGAAGGACAAGCTCACAGTGCCATAAAAAATGACACTCGTCATCTTTTCTTCTACATTCACAGGTTTTACGCTAAAGACAAAAAAAAAATTGTTGTCGTTTTCATGCCAGCTGGCACTAATTATTCTGCACCAACAGGGAAGATTAGTATTTTATCTATCGCAATATGTGTGGAATTTGTTTTTTAAAAAGTTGTTCCAGAAATGAACACTTCCATTAAAGTTAAGGCAGACACCTGTTGCTGTCCACAATGACCAACTCTGCATGGCAAGAGAGGAAGAAAAGCACTGTGGTGATTTGAACCCAGAAGCTTATTTACTAGATAAGGTTCCATGACACCTAGCTCAGCACTCCCACACCCCTCAAACAACACAAGCTTCCTCCTGGACCCGTTTCTGACAGGGACAGTGGAAACCCCCCTGAAAGGGATTGGCTAAGGAGAGGGATAAAAAGACCTGAGACAGAACAGAGGGGGCTCCCGATTCCCACTGGAACCTGGAGACGACACAGGCAGCACAAGGGAAGCTGCAGAGTGCAAGACCCCGGAGGTACTCTGCAGAGACTTCTAATACCTGGAGGCAAGGATCTACTGGTTCAGTAACTGACGACAACGAGAGACATTGGCATTGAAACAGAGGTACTGTACAGAGACTTTTAACACCTGAAGGTGAGGAACAAGGAAACTGGCACAGTTAGCCGATTCAAAGTGAAAGGAATGTAATACAGTCGCAGAGGATTTCTATTGTTACCTGAACAGAGAATGGGGAAATAGGACTGGGCGATACCCCTCTCCTCAAAGTGGGCCATCAGAGACTACAGGTACTAAGTAGAGACGTTCGAGTGACCTCTCTTTAGTATTTTACAGGAAAGACTGCTGCCCCTCTCTATTCATTTTGACCCTGGGAAGGACCTCTTGCTGCTGTGAATTCTGTTTTCGTTGTGTTTTTGGGTGATAGTGAATGTGAATGTAGTTGGAAAATAAAAAGGGCACTTATACAATACAAATGCTTGTCGCTGGTCTGTGTGTGCATTGGTAATTCTAGGAGATAACAGAACCTGTGGTAATGTAGAGGGGCCCTAGCACCCCGTTTGTATTGCTAGGTGGTGTAGTCGTACACGAGGCAGGAACATCCCTCGCCCATAGGGTTCACCTTACTCTGACACCTTCTTCGTCTATGTTTTTTGAGTGTACTGCAAATGATCTTAGTATCGAAGTGCCGCCCCACATAACCGATCCGAACAATCTGCTTTACAGAGGAGCACTGCCGGAGCTTATCGTTGGCAAACTGAAGACCAGGCTGACCTCTTCTGTGACTCTTGAACACTGAGTCTCAAGGTTGTGAATTCAAACTCCACGCTGGCGGGAAATTCCATAGGTAATGATCACATTTTCTTGCATGCTAATCAAAAGAAATATTAAGAAACTTTTCCCGATACCAGTTTTTTACAAAAGTAAACGCACGTGGCACATGTGTGCCACATCACGTCCGAGTTTAGTGACAACTACCTCAGAGATTGTAAGCTGGGTAGTTTCAGATCAGATCACTTTTTTTATCAAAGGTTCAAGCAAACCCGAATACTTTTGCAAGAGACATTTCAGAATCCCAGTCAAATCCAGTACGATTGCTGGATCCTTCGAATTCGACTGAACTATAGCACAGATCTGCAGTTCACCATTAGAATACTGTGGGTGTGTTGTATAAGTGTAATTGTATTATAGCATGTGCCCCTGACGATTTTCTTGATACGTAATATGTGCTCTTGTTTGTATTGTATGTAGTTTTGTTGTTCAAATAAAACGTAAAAGACACAACTTTCCGGATGCGGCTGCTGTAAAAATAAAATGACATCAAGGGTGCTGTACGCAGAGGTCTGAAACCTGCTCCACAGAAGATCTTTATCCAGAGGTGCTAAAGAAGTCGAGATCTCGCCATGAGAGGGGAAGCATCTCAGAAAAAGCAGGTACAGTCGGTTCCACGGTCATAACGCCACTAAGTCGAGCGACAAGAGCAAAACCCACCCAGTTTCCTCCGGGCAAGTAATGAGACAAAGAAACAGCATGCAGCAGGTAGTGTGGCTGAGCGTTTTAAGGCGCTGGATTAAGGCTCCAGTCTCTTCAGGGGTGTGGGTTCGATCCCACCACTGCCAGGTGCTTCTGTCAAGACCCCCTTTCAGCTGGCTTCAGACAAAAGGGAGGGAGTTGCTTTTTGGCAGTCTCTCGAGAAACTAAGCAGAGTGTTTAAAGATACTTTCTCAGCTTGACATCAAGGCACAAAACAAAAACCTTCTTGCGTCCTCTCAACCCAAAAGCGCTTTGCCACTTTTTGCTTTATGCAGGGAACGACGTCTGCCCAGATCACTTTTGTGTCAATGCAAATCGTAGTGTGCCCTCCGTTTTAATGTTGGCTGTGCTGGCGTGCTGCTTCTGTCTGTGAAACTCGAATGTTCTGCTTCTTCACACCGAATCGTCGGCGGGGGTTGAGCTTGTTAAATCTTTGCGCATAGTGCTCCTTTGGAAGTACTTTGTCCAAGTTCAAAAGCGATCGTGGGATTTACTTCATGCGTTCAAAAAGCATGCCTCGCACGACAGATTTAAATGGGGAATGGAGCCTGCTTCTTGCTGTTTTTCCTGTGGTTACAGTTACAAAGTTGATCGTGCTTTCACATTCTGTTAACAGTATTCACTGGCTGAGCTTTATCAGTTGGTTCGTAAAGGAATCTCTGCTTCGGTTCCAGAAAAGTCATCTGTAGCGTGTTTTTTTCCCTGCCCATGGCAGTCTTTTAAAGCTGGTAGTAATGGTGGCGAAGTTAATTTTTTATCCTCTTTAAAAGAATAAGGACGGGCTGGGGCAAGCTCCATTTACCACTCTTTCAGCTAACCGCCGAACTCGCGAACTGATTACAGTGCAGAGCCACAGGCGCCTCGCTTTTCTCCATTCTCTGGGTTAGGGTGAAAAAAAAACTTTGCTGGTATTAGCTGGCCTGCTAGGAGTACCTCTTCTTCACTGATAAGCAAGATTTGTGTTTCATCTTTCGCAAGCTGTATAGATTTCTTTCAAAACAAGTTGTTCAAGAAAGGAAACGAACACTTGCATTCACCTGAATTAAAAGGCATGGGATTTGCCCGTAAGGATAAATTCTGTACAGTAAGACAGGAAGAAAGTCACCGCTGGGAATCGGACCCAGGAACTCCTGTTTACTAGACAGGCGCTTTAGCCAACTAAGCCAATGCACCGGCAAAGTGCTGTCCTTTGACAGCCACTTGGACACGTCACAACTGCTCTGAGACATCTGTGTTCGGTGTGCACCGAGCCTGCTTGCCTTGCAAGTTGCCTCATTTACATGCCATAGCTCCACCACTAAGAGAAAGGATGAGAAATGGCTTTTATCTGGCACTTTTCATGTCAGAGGATCTCAATCTGCTTTCCGTGTACAAGAGGATGTCCAACTCATGTAGCTAAAGACGTAGACGACAGTGCTCCACTGAAATTTTGATCTCACAACCCTCGGCATGACTCCACTGTGTTCTGCTTTAGACAAAGGGGGGAAAAGACTTCTTTCATCACACGTTTTACACTGTTTACGGTGTTTGCAGTGCTCTTTCTTAAATGAAAACCAGGAATCGGCACCATATGAGGTGAGACTAGATAATATTGGATCAAGTAGCCTCGCCATTCCATGCGTGACGTGAGCAAAGTGTAATTCCTGTCTTTATAGTGTGCTTGTTAGAGACTAAGCTGGCACCCAGAGCGCTTTAAATCCGGGAGTCAGCAGCCCAAGACAAGAGAGCTTCCTTCGTCTATGTTTTTTGCGTGAAGGGGGAAACCATGCGTGTGCTGCAAACGATCTTAGTATCGAAGTGCCGTCCCACATAACCGATCCGAACAATCTGCTTTACAGAGGAGCACTGCCGGAGCTTATCGTTGGCAAACTGAAGACCAGGCTGACCTCTTCTGTGACTCTTGAACACTGAGTCTCAAGGTTGTGAATTCAAACTCCACACTGGTGGGAAATTCCATAGGTAATGATCACATTTTCTTGCATGCTTCTGTAGGGTTTGGGCATTTACTTGGACAATTATTAATTGTAGCAGTAAATCACAAAAATTGATTCTTTTGATGGCTTTAGAATCCAACCATGCAATATAACTCAAACAACGCGCACACACAGGTACTAATACACAAGGAAACATTTATTAATACATAGAATATGCATATAAACAGATCTTATCGAGAGGGTTATCAGAATACAGAAGGTATATATTCAGTCAGTTACAAAGAGTTACATATATCAAGAGGACATTCAGTTTATCATTCATTTAGACCGTTTCGTAATTGAACTTGGTTATAACTTCTACATTAGATACTCAAAACAAGTACATAACTCTTGTTGGGATAACAATTGAATTCTCGAGCAGTAATGCAGTGAAGTTGAATACTCATCCAATCTCTGGGGATTCAGATCTCCTGCGGGCACAAAGAAAGAGTTTCAGGCTGTTGCTGTCCAATCCGTGCTCTCTGGCTCGGTGCCAAGCTGTGCTGTGCGGCTTGCGATGGTGCACTGCTGATGCTCACTGAACGGCTAGTTAGTGTTGGCTTTAACTAGCAAAGTTTGTGCACAGGAGAAAAGATGACTGTGGGTCCCAGCAAGTCAGGAATAGGACCGGTTCGTTCCTGATGAAGAGCTAGTTCTGAATAATGATTCAGCTGTCCACAGTTCTGATCTGTTCACGAGGCCTGCTGCTGGTGCTAACCTCGGGTGGATCCTCTGGTTACTCTCTGGCAACCTCAGCTCTCGACTCTTAGAACAAAGGAAAGTTCTGGCACTCGGACACACTGGCCGTTCCGTGGTTGTCCGGGTTGAGTCTCAGGATGGTCAGGAGGCACGCTGCGAGAATGTCCTGCCCTTGGGAGCCTTCTGCTCCTGGGCCGTCCTGCCTGGAATTCTCCTTTGAATTCCCTTTAGAAAAGTCCACAGAATTCCACCAGGCCCTCTGTGTTGCCTTTTTTTACCTGGAGGAACTTCAGCTCATTGATTGGCTGAAAGTTCCATGGGCATCAGAGTCCCACGTGGGTTACTCGGCCCTACCAGTCCCTGATTGGTTGATCAAGGTGAGATATGAGTCACTTACAGATGCAGCCATTCAAAATGAGCGGTAAAAACCCGCGGTACAGTAACCAACCCGCGGGGCACCGTAGGGCACCGCAGGGCAAGTGATTGGCTGGCCAAAATGACCGACAGGGGCACTCGTGGTGCATTGGTTGGTAGTGCAAAGATTTAATCATTTAATGTCTTTACTGTGCACATTTTAATCCTCTTAGTTTTGAATATTTATATGGATTTTACCACTAAAGGGAAATTTTAGTATCTGAGCCTAAAAAGAAGAGGAGCATAACGCATCTGAAGGTCATAAACGATATTAATTTAGGAACATAAACATTACTGTATGTATGTAAACTGTACTGTATATGGCTGGTCTTGGTAGTTTAAAGAAAAAATACACACCAGTCTTCCAATTCTCCCTAAACATTTTAAGCATGAAAGTTTTATGAAACGGTACCCAAATATGCGATTGCTGTATAGAATGAATTTTAATTTAAAAAAATTATTTAACACGAACATTAAGCTGTTTACATCTTCCGCCTGAGAACAGTCACCCATTGCTACCCAAAGCAGAAACACAGCCACTAACTAGCAAAGAGAGGACATTAGCTACCCAATATGATAAAGAAATAAATGATTATTTTGTTTATTTCTTTTGCACATTTATTTGAACATTTCCATCGATTGTACAAGCACTTGGAAACTGTCCAATCCCTAGTTCATCAGGCATTTTACCGGTCTGGCGCCGGTCTGTGTCTTCTTGTTTTTATGTCCACTATAACAGACAATCTCCTTTGCTTTTAACCGAGCGTTTAATAATTTCCTAAAATGAAAATGATTTACTTTATTTCCCTCACGGGATCAATAAAAGTATCTTTCATCTGTCTAAACTATGGGACAGAATTCTGGGGTCTCCCCATACCAGAGATTATGGTAGGGCTTCAGAATGGTGATTGGCTGACACCATCTGACACCCCTCTGATTGGAGAAAAAAGACGTGCTGGTTTGCTATATATACTGTACCAGGAAGAGGATTTCTTTCTATTCAAAATGTGTATTTTAAAAGTTTAAGAAGTAAAAACCTTACAGCGTACACAGATTTCTAAACTGATCAGGATCGTTATCTTTGTCTTATGCATAATAATGTTCACCGCTCTGTCCAGCAAATTAATAATAAACTTTATTTTATATAGCTTTTTAAACGAATAAGTAATTAGATTGCTCATAAACCTAATCACTTGCTTTTTCTTTTTATTTAGGCTCAGATTTCAACTATAGATCGTATTATTAATAACCATAATAACAACCAACCAACAAAAACAACCATATAAACATAATACCAACCAAAAACATAGATAACAACCACAATACAAAATCAAATAATCAAACCATTTTACTCTCGCAAAGTCCTCCAATTATCATAATCCCGCCCCTTATGCAAAACCAAACCTTCCTCCCATCCCAGTTTATCCTGTTTATCATAAACAAAATCCACCTCAATTTTCAACATAAAGCATTACACAAAATCAATACCTCAACACTCCATACTCAACAACGATAATTCACAAACAGCCAGAACATGTAACTACACATTCCCAAACAGACCTAAGTTCCATAGCCCCGCTGCTTATGCAAAACCAACATCCCTCCCCTGTTCTCTCTCTCCCCTGGCGGTTGTAATTGTTTTTATTTTCAAATAAATTTTAGCAAAGTCATGTATTTTAAAAATCTTAATATTTTTATATATATGTCTTTATTTAGTGGTTTCATTAGTGACAAAGGCTAAACTTTCTTGGAAAAATGTCTTTTATGTAAACCATGTTTGCTATTAATTCATTCAGGGCTAAAATATGCTCATTGTCTTCTAATGAAAGAAGGGTTCCTTTCGCCGTAGTCGGGAGCCTAGCCTTTAACTAGTAAGTACTGTACTTACTGGGTTTTTGAGGGGGGGGAGGTGTCTTTCGCTGGAAATCTCGCCTCCTACTTTGAAAATACCCGTGAAACCGGTTCAATTCGTCACAGCCAGCACTCCTGCAGAGAGGGGGGTTGTACTTGCAGTGTATACAGTACACGCGTTATGCTCTTCATTAATGTCTGTGAAGTTTTATTTAATCTCTGAGCCATACTGATTCTTCTGGAAGCCAGTTTCCACCAGGGAGTAAAAAAAAAAACACACTATGGTATTCTCTCCAATGCAGTGCAGTTAAAAACATACCTCTGATGCTGCTCCTAAATGAATATCGTTTATGACCATCAGAAGCTTTATGCTCCTTTTCTTTTTTCCAGTGGATTGAACAGGGAGAGGCATTTCATGATGTACTTTTCATTGATGAAACAACAGTGGCTCTGGAGCAGTTTTCAACCAAGTCGTTTTATAAAAAGGGGAGATATGTACACGTTACTGAAGCTAAAAGTTTAGCCTTTGTCACTAATGTAACCACTAAATAAAGACGTATAGAAATCCCTACGTTACAGACTGTATATGGCTGGTATTGGTGGTTTAAAGAAAAAATACACACCAGTATTCCACTTTCTCCCTAAACATTTTTAGGATCAGAGTCTTACATGTGGTTATTTCGGAAACGTTTGTACGTGCTCCTTCTGACCATGTTACTGTTTACTGTTACTGACCATATTAAGTTTAAGTGCCTGTGGGCACTTTTCCTTTCCGTGGGGGGTGGACCGTCTTTCATTAGAAGGTTAGTCTGTTCTACTCTGAGAATGTAGAGGGGGTGGAAAGTGCCCGCGGTCATTTAATTAGTATTAAAATTCATACTGATTCCCAACATAGGAATATTCGTGTGTGGTCAAAAAATGGCATAAAAACGACAAAGTGAAGGCTGTGAAAACATTCACAATGTACTTTATACACAAAGCAAATATACCCCCCCCACCCCCCTCTCAATTCAATTCAAGCTGCTTTATTAGCATGACAGATGGGTACAATCAGTGTTGGGTATTTACTTTGCTTTGAGATGCCACTTTTAGGTGATATATAAAATCAAGGCTTTAACTTGCTTTAACTCCGCAAGTCTGAGTTCTTGTGTCTGTCCTATCCGAACCCGAAAGTATTACAATATGTATCTTTATAGCAGGTGGTGTACAGCTTTTTAGTATAGATTACACCTTTCTAAAATGTATTTAAAAAATAAAAACGATTACAATCTAATCTTTCCACGTTTGATCCCAAAATAAATCTAAACGGGGAGAAAGCTATGCTGAAAGTTTATTAAGATACTTAGAAGACAACGATATCAATTTATGTTGCATTTGTCTGATTGTGAATCAAAAAACACATATATTTAAACCCGCATTTGCGATTTAAATCAAAACGTTATTTAAATCAATATAAATGTTTATATTGTAATGCCTAGGTGACTATTCATTGTTATTAAAATGACTTAAATTCGATCATGTTGTGATATTTAGAAATATAAATTTGTTTGGTGCGAGTGAGGTTTTATTTAATCTCTGACTCAGTGATGGCCTGGCATGGTGAGGTGCGCTGGCAGCTGTATGATGCAGTGGTGGCCTGGCACGGTGAGGTGCGCTTGCAGCTATGTGACGCAGTGGTGGCCTGGCACGGTGAGGTGCGCTGGCAGCTGTGTGATGCAGTGGTGGCCTGGCACGGTGAGGTGCGCTTGCAGCTATGTGACGCAGTGGTGGCCTGGCACAGTGAGGTGCGCTGGCAGCTGTGTGATGCAGTGGTGGTCGGGTATGTAGAGGTGCACTGGCAGCTGTGTGTTGTGACGCAGTGGTGGCCTGGCACGGTGAGGTGCGCTGGCAGCTGTGTGATGCAGTGGTGGCCGGGCACGGTGAGGTGCGCTGGCAGCTGTGTGATGCAGTGGTGGTCGGGTATGTAGAGGTGCACTGGCAGCTGTGTGGTGTGAAGCAGTGGTGGCCTGGCACGGTGAGGTGCGCTGGCAGCTGTGTGATGCAGTGGTGGCCTGGCACGGTGAGGTGCGCTTGCAGCTATGTGACGCAGTGGTGGCCTGGCACGGTGAGTTGCGCTGGCAGCTGTGTGGTGTGATGCAGTGGTGGCCTGGCATGGTGAGGTGTGCTGGCAGCTATGTGGTGTTACGCAGTGGTGGCCTGACACGGTGAGGTGCCCTGGCAGCTGTATGATGCAGTGGTGGCCTGGCACGGTGAGGTGCGCATGCAGCTATGTGACGCAGTGGTGGCCTGGCACAGTGAGGTGCGCTGGCAGCTGTGTGATGCAGTGGTGGCCGGGCACGGTGAGTTGCGCTGGCAGCTGTGTGGTGTGACGCAGTGGTGGCCTGGCACGGTGAGGTGCACTGGCAGCTGTGTGATGCAGTGGTGGTCGGGTATGTAGAGGTGCACTGGCAGCTGTGTGTTGTGACGCAGTGGTGGCCTGGCACGGTGAGGTGCGCTGGCAGCTGTGTGATGCAGTGGTGGCCTGGCACGGTGAGGTGCACTGGCAGCTGTGTGATGCAGTGGTGGTCAGATATGTAGAGGTGCACTGGCAGCTGTGTGTTGTGATGCAGTGGTGGCCTGGCACGGTGAGGTGCACTGGCAGCTGTGTGATGCAGTGGTGGCCTGGCACGGTGAGGTGCGCTGGCAGCTGTGTGATACAGTGGTGGTCGGGTATGTAGAGGTGCACTGGCAGCTGTGTGTTGTGACGCAGTGGTGGCCTGGCACGGTGAGGTGCGCTGGCATATAATGAATATATTCATGTGCATCCAACACACAGTTCAACGCTAGCAACTACACAAAATCTAAAATCTGAGCTCAACTTGCCACTTACAGCACCAGCTAACTTTAGTAGTGACATTTTCATGGATCTTTTTAACAATAACATTTACAACATCAGACTTCAGACACAATTAAACAGGCCTCAAAAAAGTCTGATACAAACATTTTCAGCATGGTGAAACATGGTGAACATTTCCACCAATGCGTCACACCACACAGCTGCAAGCGCACCTCACCGTGCCAGGCCACCACTGCATCACCCAGCTGCCAGCGCACCTCACCGTGCCAGGCCACCACTGCATCACACAGCTGCCAGCGCACCTCACCGTGCCAGGCCACCACTGCATCACATAGCTGCCAGCGCACCTCACCGTGCCAGGCCACCACTGCATCACCCAACTGCCAGCGCACCTCACCGTGCCAGGCCACCACTGCGTCACAACACACAGCTGCCAGTGCACCTCTACATACCCGACCACCACTGCATCACACAGCTGCCAGCGCACCTCACCGTGCCAGGCCACCACTGCATCACCCAGCTGCCAGCGCACCTCACCGTGCCAGGCCACCACTGCGTCACATAGCTGCAAGTGCACCTCACCGTGCCAGGCCACCACTGCATCATACAGCTGCCAGGGCACCTCACCGTGTCACACATATTTCAGCGCCATATATTTCATGGATATTATGGAATATAATGGATGGATATCTTAGTTATCTTTCTAGTTCACAGGTTTGCATGCATAATTTAATTTTGAAAGCCACTGAGACATCAGGTACTACTGTTGTATTTATGAAAAAGAAACAAAACAAAAAACAGGTTTCAATCATAGACCATGTGACATGGGACTCAGTAAACTACAGTAACACCGTATTTGATAACGCTATAAAAACGCTATAAAATAATGTGACTTGGCACAGAACAAGTTTACAGCACAGTACAAAAATAAATGCTGACCATGACTTTAGAAGCATAAATTGCCTTACACTCAATTTAAACACAAGCTGTCTTTAGCCCTCTAAGCTGGTTCATACAGAAATGTAGAGATCCAGGCTCAGAACACACAGCTTTATTAGCGAATACATATGCAGGACAACTAGAGAAGACGTTTTACAGAGGATGGATTTTTAGAAACATCCCATCAGACATCCCATCATATTCACAACGTGAAATCTAGAAAATAATATTACCTAACCAAAATCCGCAATATGGAAACAGAACCTGTGTAATTGTTGATAGATGATGTACTCGTAACATTTTTTCAAGACGAACTACAACATTTAAAAAATGACTTGTATGTACTTGATATCTCTAATCAATCCACGGGTCCCAGCACAAAACGAAAGTAAAACGCATACCGTTTCGCGCTTCTTATTAGTTGCTCAAAAGTAATTTGACCGTATGAAATGCATAATATAAACCTAGAAACATATACATGAGCAGTACTTAAGCACTGTAGTATCGGTGTTAAGACATACCTCTCAAATACTGTAAATCAAGTTAAAAATATCTGAAGACCGATTCTGGTCGTAATGAAACCATGCAAGGGAGTTTTTATGTCCGTTGCAGTTCTTTTGCAACATGAATATAATTATATCGTTATTAATTTCTTGAGATACGCGATTCCATATTATATTCCCTTTTAATCAAATTCTAAAAGTATGCTTGTTGACTCCGGTATCACGTTAGTTAAAGACTTCGAAGCTTAAAATGTTTAGGGAGAAATGGAATACCGGTGTGTATTTTTTTCTTTAAAGTACCGAGACCAGCCATATACTGTATGTTTATGTTAAGATTTCCCTTCAGTGGTAAAATTAGATATGAATATTCAATACTTAAACGGGCACAGTTAAGACATTAAATATACATATACATATTGTATACAGTACAGTTTGCATACGGTAATATGTTTATGTTACGCGATTAAAAAATAAATAAATAAAACTGGAAGGTCCAGCACCACCATTATGTTTATATGGTTGTTTTTGTTGGTTGGTTGTTATTATGGTTATTAATAATACGATCTATAGTTGAAATCTGAGCCTAAATAAAAAGAAAAAGCAAGTGATTAGGTTTATGAGCAATCTAATTACTTATTCGTTTAAAACGCTATATAAAATAAAGTTTATTATTAATTTGCTGGACAGGGCGGTGACCATTATTATGCATAAGACAAAGATAACGATCCTGATCAGTTTAGAAATTTGTGTACGCTGCAAGGTTTTTACTTCTTAAACTTTTAAAATACATGTTTTGAATAGAAAGAAATCCTCTTCCTGGTACAGTATGTATAGCAAACCAGCACGTCTTTTTTCTCCAATCAGAGGGGTGTCAGATGGTGTCAGCCAATCACCATTCTGCGTTGGGTAGCAACGGGTGACTGTTCTCAGGCGGAAGATGTAAACAGCTTAATGTTCGTGTTAAATAATTTTTTTTAATTCAATTAAACGGGCACAGTTAAGACATTAAATATACATATACATACTGTATACAGTACAGTTTGCATACGGTAATATGTTTATGTTACGCGATTAAAAAATAAATAAATAAAAATGAAAAGTCCAGCACCAGCTGGATTCAAACACACAACCTGCCAGCTGGTAGTCACGCACCTAGACCAGTAAGCTACAAGACAGCTCGCATGATCAGGCAGGCGAAACAGCCCTACACAGCCCTGCCGCAGTACACGGATATAATCATACCGTTATTAAATTCTTTAGATATGCGATTCCATATTATATTCCCTTTTAATCAAATTCTAAAAGTATGCTTGTTGACTCCGGTATCACGTTAGTTAAAGACTTCGAAGCTTACAATGTTTAGGGAGAAATGGAATACCGGTGTGTATTTTTCCTTGTGATATTTTAAGCTCTAGTTGAATGATAGGTGTCACATTTTAAATCATTTTCATAGCTAGAAATTATGAAACACCCTGTTAAAAGCAAGGAAGTTTTTATGCCCGTTGAAGTAAAACAAAATGCCTGACAAAGTATGGCTTGGACAGATTCCAAGTGCTTGTACAAATGTGCTAAAGAAATTATACTTTGAGTATACAGCTTGTCCAAAGTCATCCATTATTAATACTATTAGTAATATCTTCAGTAAAGGCTTTGATGCATAAATATTTCTGATAAAGGTAGGTTGTGTACTTTTGTCCAACTGAGCAATCTTGCTTTCATAAAATATACCAACATTTGAATGACTGATGATTAACATGCTGTAATACACAGTTCAAAATTAAAGGCTCGAATGCTGTACATGAGAGGTTAAGCTCCCCCTGGCGGTTTTACAAGGCGACGCTGGATAGCTAGTCACGTGACACACGTGATACCGCGTGATACCCCGGTGGGCGTGTTGCGGTATGCCGTGAAATACCTCACCCATTTTGAATGGCTGCATCTGTACAAATGTCAATTTTTTTTGTAGATTTAAAGGTGTTCTCTGTTTTCAAAGGATAGGTTCTTAATTGGCATAATGATTTGGTATTGATTTTGTATCGTTGTATTATAAAGTTTGTGCTTTCTGTGTTTTTATCGTATTGTGAACTTATTTTTTAAACAAATGCTTACAAAGGCAAACACGGCACACATCTGTTTATACCAGTGGTGAATTGTACATTTTTATTAAGTACAAGCTACTGTGCACTTCTGGGAGTATAACAGGTTCGATATAAAGTGGCAAAAATATAAAAGGGGAAAATACCCCAGACTGCGTGTAAAGCCCTCGTTGTGACTTTTTTAGATTAAAATGGTGTACTGTGCACGAAATGTTGCAGAAACACAATCTGATATTTTGATAATTATTATTTTAATAATTTGATCAAATTGAGGCCCCGGATCCAAATCTTCAGTTCTGATTTTTTTAAGTGATATCTTTCCTTCCTGTCGTGGAAGTCACACGATGTGAGCAATTGTTTTTTTTACGTTACGATCCAAAGAGCCTCAGACTCACTGTAACCAAACCAGGATGGATTCTGCTGGGAGCCGGACTGAGCTCATTCTCACTCCCTGTGCTAAAAACAGAATAAGCTCTTCCCCGAACATCGTCTACAGTTGCTGGATGGTGCTCTGCGTCTTACTGCTCCGGCAATTACTTTGACGAAAGACAGATCACTTGTGCGCTTTTAACCTTCTCGCAGCTACGGGCGAGACTGACGCTCACGAGATGAAGGCACCCGCTGGAACACATTCTCTAACTTTCACAATCGCGACAGACTTCGCTGTGTCAGTGTTCTGTGTAAAACGTCGGTTTGAACATCATGGGAGCTGTTTTTAATAAGCTGCTGAGAAAAGAATATTTTAATCTTCCTGCTGTCAGTAGTATTTTCAATATAGTTGACCCTTACCTGAATGAAAACAGGATGTAAAGAAGGGTTTCAGAAATCAAACAAAGCTTTATTCCCGTGCTTACAGTCTGGGTAATGGGAGACTGCGCTGTTCTGCTTCCTATGGTCATATACGGGTTTTTCGCATGAAGCCGTATTGAACAGTATTTCTCGCGTTGTGAACGTGTGCACACAGCGGTCCCCCGGGTTCCAGTTCGTGCGTAATTACGCATCGATGAAAAACCGGAGGTGGAAAAAGGGTGTGGAAATATCCACAAGTCGTGGTCTTTAAAATGCATTTGGTTTGACGGCGTTCTGTGCTTCCATTGCGAAGATATGGACAAAAGAATATTCGTGCTTGGTCAAAAAAATGTCATAAAACCGAAAAAGTAAAGGCTGAGAAATCATCCACAATGTATTTTATACACAAAGCAAGTGTTTTTGTAACTCTAAGAGGTTTCGTGAAAGCGCTACAGGCGTGCCAAAATCGTTTTCGAACTTCGAGCTAACTTTACCCCGGTATTGAGAAGAGGATCATGGTGACACTCAAATCACCTGTCTTTGCTTCTTTCGAGGACTAATGGCTTATTGAGGTGCAAACATCGGTTCAAATCAAGACTCTCTGATACTGCAGTTGCTTCTTTGAGAGTTTCTTCAAATCTTTCAACTGAACGTCGATATCGAGGGATATTAACGGTAAAATCTTACTGATTTTGGTTTTCTTTTGATCGAAATTGTATTAAAATTTGAGCCTCTTTCACAGTTGTATAATATTTTCCCCTGCATCCTCAGATAAAAATTCTAAATACCACAAAGTTACAATATATGGAATAGCATTTATTTTTAATTGTATTTTAACATTTGCATTTATTTAGAGCTACATTTAGTGCTAGATAAAGATAACATTACTAATATTGATGGAGTAGAAATGTAAGATGAATTTTTGAGCTAAAAGTCCTTAAGCGCCTCCTGTAACAGCTAAGGACTCATAGCAAGATTATTTTTTTTTCAAACCCAAACTTTGCTATTGCATTGCGCGTTATGTAAACACGACCAGTTCCGGTTTCTGGTGAGTGCATTTTTTTCAAACTGAAATTCACAAGAACATTTTTCAAGATGCGCCATGTCCCAAAACCGTTTATCAGGACTACTATTAATATCAGGTGAAAGCAGTACAAAACATAAATTTAGCCAAAATATTAAGAGACTATTGTCTGTCAGCTACTAAGCCATGTTCAGCCAACGCTAGAAATATTGCTGCTCTCCTACAGTAGCAAAAGACCGCCAACCCGACTTAGAAACAGAACACAAAGGCACAAACCGACGGGATTGGGATTCGAACACACGCGTGCAGAGCCCAATAGATTAGCATTGCAAATCCGTGCCAAAATTATTGAGATACATCAGAATGTGGCTTGACTTCTTTGGATTTTAGGAAATTTATTTCAGCGTGTTTATTTTTTCTGCCTGTGATCTCGGAAAGAAAGACCCACTACCTGTTCACCGAAATATTCCTGGAGTTTGCTGTGGTTTAAGAGGAGTGTATGAAGGTAATAAAGGAGGGAGGACACGCGAATTGTATAACCGCTGAACTCGGACATACAGCGTCCCCAGCCTTTGCTGGAGATTAACAGTTCAGAAAACGGCTGTCTCGAGCAGAAACTGATCTCCCTGCTTCAGTTAAGGTTATTGGAATCAAAGGTTACTGTGGGGTTTAGCGCTTATATCTCTCTTCTCTGGCTAAACAGAGAAGTTTAAGTTTTCTACTGTAAAGTATAGAAATAGACAAAAAAGCTAAAATACTTCAGGAAGGCCTAGCAGATGGGAAAGTTTATAAAATGTTCTGTAAATCAATTTCCCTCGATTTCCGAACTCTCTGTTCGAGCTCTGATATAATCTCTCTGCTCCTGCCGCTGTCACTGGGAGAGTGACTGCATTCCGTAGAGCTACAGGTTCATTTCACAATGCCACGTTTAATTAAATAAAGGAGAAACCGCAGGGACAACAGATATGTTTTAATAAATCTTCTTCTGGTTTTATATTTCGGTCTTTCACATTTGAATACATACTTTGCAGTAAATCTTTCCTCGATTACAGGCAACCCAAACTTAAGGCAGAATCAAAGCCTATTTGACTTTCTGCTAATCACATTGAAGTGTTCACGAAGCATTTCCCTGCCCATCATGTGCCAGCAAACCGGTTTATCCGTTTTCCTCTCCTGTCATTGTCAGCGAGCACAACAAGACGGGAAAATGAAAGACAGAGAAAAGCTATTAGCTGTCAGGAGTGGGATTTGAAAACACACCTCTATTCAGAGACCAGAACACCCAAGCAACAGGGAGTATGAGTCTTTGCATGTGGTGCCTTAGACCACTCGGCCATCCTGACAAATTCCACCGTTGTAGGATTAACGGTTTTGGAGCATGTACTATATTGTTAATACTCTTATTTAAATAAGCTTAAATTCGCATACTGTTATTCAGAGAGCGCAACCAGTCTGACCTCCTACAACTTTCTGTGCCCGCTGAGTAAATCTTAAAACAGCTGCAGCCAGAGTAGCCGTAATGGCAACACAGTGCTTGAAGTCCAGCTATTCTTATTTCTTCTGCAGAACCACTGGTATCGGAATATACTGATCCGCATAAGAAGCGCTTTCGGTTTCTGATCGTTTTTATTGAGCGCTGCTCTAAACTTTACATTTGCTCGTACTAGTTTTTCCCATGAAAAAAGACATTTCCCTCGTTACATGATTTCACTTTTTTTTCTTTTCAACAAGTAGAAAGAAATAAAATATAATTCCATATAAGAAACACAGGATGGATGGTTGGTGGTCTAAGGCGTTGCGTTTAGGTTGCAGCTTTTCCTGGAGACCTTTGTTTAAATCCCACTTCTGACAAAGTAGAAATGATAAAATCCCTAGGTAGAAAGCATCTTGCATTTCACGTTAATTACTGTTAATTGCCTCAGTGGTTGCCTCGGTGAATGATGGATCTTCTCTCTTGCAGGGTGACGGTGGGTGGTATAGTGGTGAGTATAGCTTCCTTTCAAGCAGTTGACCCGGGTTCATTTCCCTGCCAACACAGTGGTGAGTGTTTGTAAATGCTGTCATGAGCCTAGGAATGTGACCAGCAAGGCAATCTTCTTCAGAGAGGGAGTCTCCCACCCACAGCTTTTCTTCATCAAAAGCAGAGACAAAAGAAAAAGACTTCAAACTGAAATTAATTACTTCTTGATCGTTTATGAGCATCTTTAAAATGCTGAGAGAAGGCGAAAATGTCTTTCGAAATGAGGAAATGTCTGCTGACATTAAACACAGCTCCTCTTTAGAACAGTGCTAAGTACCCCTGTTTGTTGTGCGGCAGAACGGGGTACGTTTTTGTTACAGGGCCCTGGTTTATTTTTTAGAATTTTTTAGACCAGGATGGCCGAGTAGTTAAGGCGTTGGACAAGATCCAATGGACAAATCTTCACGTGGGTTCAAGCCCCACTCCTGATCGGGTCTTGTAAGTATTTTGAAGTGAGAGATAACTTTGAAGATTTACACTCTATTTAAATGTCATTTTACTTAATTTCAGTTCTCTTCACTCCCTGGGATAACTGAACTCACAATCGCATACTGAAGGCTTTACGTACATTATCTGTGATACAGCTTCTAATAAAGACGGAATGAAACTGTATTAATAATAAATGACATTGTTTTAAATAAATGTGTATTGATAAACTTCATAATTAATAAAAGTGGTGTGACAGGAAAATATTACAATATTAAATATTACAATGATATTCCAAGCAACTGATGTGTAAATTAATTATGTCATGACAGTTTTATTCCCACTATAAAGGGTAATATTCTAATTTGATCCAGTGTTCCGCTTAGTTTGCTTCTGAATTTCTTCATTTCAGTCAGTCCTCTATTTCAGTAACCTCTAGAGGGCGCAGGATTGGGTTCCTTGAAGTTAAGAACAGGTTAATTAAGGAGCTGCGGGCTGAGTTCGTTGTAGTCTTAAATTCAAGAATTCTTCGATTTTGAAAAAAGACAGGTATGTTTTGTGTCTCATGGTGATCCTCTTCTCGATCCAAATGAAAGGTTTAATATGATCCCTTTTGAAAAAAATAAGTCAATTTCCGGCTGGAGTGATTGATGCCCCATCAAACATTGTGTAATATTCCTGGACGTTTATACAGTAGAATCCTGGTTCGTGTCTTAAATTCAAGGTAAACAAGACTAAGGAAACAAGTTGGAAACTTGATGTTAAAGTGGGATTTAAATCACCCGGAACATAACACTACATTGGGCAGTATGTGTGAGGAAACAACTCCTGTCATCCCTTCGATAGCTCAGTTGATAGAGCGGCGAACTGTTGTGGAAACAGTGTTGAATCCTTAGGTTGCTGGTTTGACTCCGGCTTGTAGGAAGGTGCCTTTTGTGTACTTTAATCAAAGACAATAAATAATGTTCACTCAGACGTTGATCAGAAGCTCAATAAACGACGAAGCAGAGGCTCCTGTTCCGAATTCCCCTCACGTCTGATGGTCTTGTTCTGACTGAGATCAATCTAAAGTGGTACAAAGGATTTTAACAAATCTGTTCTTTGAATTCAGGGACTGCTCTGTCTGCTTTGTAATTCAAAAATAGATGCAAATGTCAAGTTTTTTGTAGATAAAAAGTGTTTTCAAAAGTTAGGTACTTAATTGACTTTATGATTTGGTTTTGATTTTGAATCGTTATATTATTAAGTTTGTGCTTTCTCTATTTTTATCGTATTGTGAACTTATTTTTTAAACAAATGCTTGCAAAGGCAAACAGGACACACAGTACAAGCTACTGTGCACTTTTGGGAGTATAACAGGTTCGATATAAAATCGCAAAAATGTAAAAGGGGAAAATACCCCAGACTGTGTGTAAAGCCCTCCTTGAGGTAGGCTGTTGTTCTTTTGTTAGATAAATACGACGTACTTTGCACAAAATGCCGCATAAAACAACCTGATATTTTAATAATTATTATTTTATAATTTGATAAGTGTGAAGCCCCGGATTCAGTTCCCGTTATCTTCAGTCCTGATTTTTTTTAAACATGAGATCTTCCCTTCCTCTAGTTGAAGTCACACGATGAGAACGATTGTTTTTTCACATTGCGATCCAAACAGTCTGACAGTGACCAAACCAGAACGGATTCTGCTGGGAGCCGAACTGAGCTCATTCTCACTCCCTGTGCTGAAAACGGAATTAGCTCTTCCACGAGCACCGTCTACAGCTGCTGGATGGTGCTCTACGTCCTGCTGCTCCAGCAATTATTTTGACGAAAGACAGCTCACACGTGCGCTTCTAACCTTCTCGCAGCTACAGGCAAGCTACAGGCAAGACTGAAGCTGGCGATATGAAGACCCGCTGGTACACCTTATCTAATTTTCATAATCGCGATAGACTTCTTAAAAACAGTAGCTATAGCCCTAAAAAAAGCATTACCTTTATCAGTTTTTACATTGACTCAAAATCGATTTTTTGATAGGTTCAATGTATATTTAAATTGAAATATAGCGTGCATACCTCATCAACCAACGGGCAGAACAATATTTTACGTTGCCTTCCAGAGCTTCCAACATGTGGTGGATTTGTATGGGCGTCTGTATGATACCACTACAGCATTGGCGCAGGTGCAAAATCCACTTCAACACGACTATTTCAGTGTCTTCTCTCACACATGATCCGGAGCGCAGGAGCCTATATCGCAGAGTTCAAATGTTATTGATTGGTGATCGTTCAGCGGGGGTCCGGACGTGTAGCAGCATAAGTATATAGATGAAAACTTTAATGTATTGTTCGGTTTCAATCAAAATGTTTTACTACTACAAGAGAGAAGTATAGTAAGAAGGATGGAACAAAATGTATGATTTATTGGAAGAAAATTGTTTTTATTTGCATTCAAAATGAAGCAGAATTTTAGCCCCACACACAAACCCTTTGTCTTCATATTTTTAAACAGACAAAAGTGTAGAAAACGTTTTTTTTTACTTAGAAATTTTGGACTGGGGGCAATGTATTACTAATAGTGTCGCTGAGCTCACAATGGAGTAATAAGACCAGGGCCAGTGATGTAAAACCTTTTCACCAAGAGATTGTAGGTTCAACTCCTGCCTGGTTCAGATTGCGTTATAACGGTTTATCTTCCTTTATATAAATGAACTGCCCCTGAAGCTATAGAAAACGCGTTGGATAAATTGTCGAAATTTGCATGAGGCTGCAGACAATTTAACACTACTGTCTGGAGATCACCTCCTGCTTTGAGCTCCATAGCAATGCAAATACTGCGCGTTACAAAGATGGAGAACAGCTGAACTTGTGCGTAGTAGTCAGTACGGTACTGGCATTGTACTAATTAGCACGAACTGCAGAGGCTCTGAATCAGACCATTTCAATTAGTCTGGTCAGTGTAGGAGTATTAGGAGTTGACTGATCCGCATAAGAAGCGCTTTCGGTTTCTGATCGTTTTTATTGAGCGCTGCTCTAAACTTTACATTTGCTCGTACTAGTTTTCCCTATGAACAAAAGACATTTCCCTAATTACATGATTTCACTTTTTTCTTTTCAACAAGTAGAAAGAAATAAAACATAATTCCATATAAAAGCCCCAGGCAGGATGGTTGGTGGTCTAAGGCGTTGCATTCAGGTTGCAGTTTCTCCTTGAGGTGTTTGTTCAAATTCCACTTCTGACAAAGAAGTTAGAGTAGAAACGATAAAATCCCTAGGTAGAAAACATCTCTCATTTCACGTGTTTAATGTTAATTGTCTCAGTGGTTGCCTCGGTGATTGATGGATCTTCTCTCTTGCAGGGTGACGGCAAACGTCTTCAGAGAGGGAGTCTCACACGCACGGCTTTTCTTCATCAAGAGCGGAGACAACAGAAACAGACTTCAAACTGAAATGAATTACTTCTTGAGCGTTTATGACCGTCTATAAAAAGCTGAGAGCAGGTGAAAACGTCTTTTGAAATGAGGAAATGTCTGCTGACAGTAAACAGAGCTCACGCTGAGCTGCGGACAAGCGCTCCTCGTTAGTACAGTGCTGAGTACCCCCGCTTGTTGCGCGGGAGACCGGGGTATGATTCTGTGACAGGGCGTTGGTTTAATTTTTTAACAACCTGACTTCACTTAAAAAGTGTGTACTGTGTACTATGTTTCGGACTAGTTAGTGCGGTAGAATATGGAGATCATCTCCAGCTCTGAGCTCAAATGCAACAACAAGTCATGCTGAACAAAGTCAGAGCCCAGCTGAACGTGTGCTCAGTGTAGTGCTCAGGACTCAGGAGCATTGTTGAGTTCTAATTAGTATGAACTGCAGGGGTTCTGAATCAGAACATTTCAATTTATCTGATCAGTAAATTAAAATGCAGGACACTGTAAAATAGGATTATTACTGTGTCTCTGTCTCGTTTGTATATAACCGAATGTCCCTCACAGTTTAAAAGATACCAGTAAGGACACACAACTACTAATGTGATACTTATTGGAAATAGTCCCAAAACAAGCGCGTCTGGCAGCTGGTAGACTCCTGTAATTTTGCAGTGACAGAACACTTAGAAGATTTGCAATCTATTTAAATATGAATTTACTAAATTTCAGTTCTCTTCACTCCCAGGCATAACTGAACTCTCACTGTCGCATACTAAAGGCTTTACATGCATTAGCTGTGATAAAGCTTCTAATAAACACATAATGAAACTTAGTTTTGTTCCTCATGGTGATCCTCTACTCGATCCAAATGAAATGTTTAATATGATCCCCCGAGAAAAAAAATGAGTCCATTTCCGCCTGGAATGATTGATGCCTCATCAAACATTTTGTAATATCCCTGGAAGTTTATACAGTAGAATCCTGGTTCGTGGGTTAAATTCAAGGTAAAAAAGACTAAGGAAACAAGTTGGAAACGATGTCGATCTGTGATTTAAATCATCCGGAACATTGCACAACATTGGGCAGTATGTGACAGAGAGCAGCACCTGACATTCCTTCGAAAGCTCAGCTGGTAGAGTGGAGGACTGTAGTGGAAACAGCTGGGAATCCTTAGATTTCTGGTTTGACTCCGTCTCGAAGGAAGGTACTTGAATCAAATAGTCAAAATAGCGAATCTGTTTCATTCAGACGTTGATCAAAAGCTCAATAAATGACGAAGCAAAGGCTCCTGTTCTGAAGTCAGCTCACGTCTGATTGTCTTGTTTTGGCCAAGATCTGGTCTTTGAATTAAGGGACTACTCTGTCTGCTTTGTAATTCAAAAATACATACAAATGTCAAGTTTTTTGTAGATATAAAGGTTTTCTCTGTTTTCAAAGGATAGCTACTTTTGTATCTTGTATCGATGTATTATTAAGTTTGTGCTTTCTGTGTTTTTATCGTATTGTGACCTTATTTTTTAAACAAATGCTTACAAAGGCAGACACGGCACACATCTGTTTATACCAGTGGTGAATTGTACATTTTTATTAAGTACAATCTACTGTGCACTTCTGGGAGTATAACAGGTTCGATATAAAGTGGCAAAAATATAAAAGGGAAAAATACCCCAGACTGCATGTAAAGGCCTCGTTGTGACTGTTTTATTTTTAGATAAAGATGGCGTACTGTGCACAAAATGTTGCAGAAACACAATCTGATATTTAAATAACTATTATTTTAATAATTTGATAAGTATGAGGCCCCAGATCCAAATCTTTAGTCCTGATATTTTTAAAAATGATATCTTCCCTTCCTCTCGTGGAAGTCACACGATGTGAACAATTGTTTTTTTTTTTCACGTGCGATCCAAAGAGCCTCAGACGCACAGTCAACAATAACCAAACCAGGATGGATTCTGCTGGGAGCCGGACTGAGCTCATTCTCACTCCCTGTGCTGAAAACAGAATTATCTCTTCCCCGAACATCGTCTACAGCTGCTAGATATTGCTCTGCGTCCTACTGCTCCAGCAATTCCTTTGACCAAAGACAGATCACTTGTGCGCTTTTAACCTTCTTGCAGCTACAGGCGAGACTGAAGCTGGAGATGTGAAGGCACCCACTGGTGCATGTTCTCCAAATTTCACAATCGCGACAGACTTCTCTTTTTTTTTTTAAAGTAGATATAGCCCTGAAAAAAGCATTAGCTTTATCAGTTTTTACATTTATCAAACATGATATTTTTATTGCATTTTACATAATAATAATAATATTAAACGTATATAGCGCTTTTCTGGACACTCCACTCAAAGCGCTTTACAGGTAATGGGGACTCCCCTCCACCAATGTGCAGCCCCACCTGGATGATGCAACGGCAGCCATAGTGCGCTAGAACGCTCACCACACATCAGCTATTAGTGGGGAGGAGAGCAGAGTGACGAAGCCAGTTCAGAGATGGGGATTATTAGGAAGCCATGACTGGTAGGGTCAATGGGAAATTTGGCCAGGATGCCGGGGTTACACTACTACCCTACTCTTTCGAGAGACGGGATTTTTAATGACTACAGAGTCAGGACCTCGGTTTTACGTCTCAGCCAAAGGATGGCACCTGTTTACAGTCCAGTGTCCCCGTCATAATGCTGGGGCATTAGAACCCACACAGATCGCCCAGCGACAGAAACCAGACGGTACCGTGTGTCGGGCTCGGCTGCGAGCAGGACAATGACGTTACGGGGACAAAGTAGAGAAAATCAAAACGGTTCTGTAAAAGACATGTGTCAGCTGTCGGTTCGCAGTCTGGACTCTAAATCCACCGATCCGATTTCAAATCTCTCGAACACCTGAGCTGCGGCTTCTTTCGAGTAGTTATTCAGGAGAACATTATGTTGATCATATAGATGAAACGTTTAATATATTCAGGTATGTAGCTACGTCAGCATTCGTATCTGCAAAGGAACAAGTAATACTGTAGGTTTATTGCATGCTGAAAAGAGAAGAGAGAAAACAAACCTGAAGAAGGTTTCACAGCTGAAACGTTATGTTTTCTCTCTTCTCTTTTCAGCATGGAATAAACCTGTTCCCAGTGGGCAGTGATTCGTCGAATATACCTATATTCACGGCCAAAATACGGCTATACGTATATATACGTCGCCGCGACGTATTGTAACGCAACGGGGGCTCAGGCGGGCGCCCTTGCCGCATCTGGTCGGCCTCATCCCGACTGGAGGCTCGAACCCGGGACTTCCGCGTCTCTCTGCAGCGACCCAGCCCCGTGAGCTAAAGAGAGATCTCTCTACAGCCCAGTAGCTGTGGTCCTGCTATCACAGGGAAGGGCGGTGACGTCACCTGCTCTGGTACGCCGGCTCTTACACACAGTGCTTGTCGGCCGTAAGCGTTACAGTATAATCAAAGTCGAATTGCAACCGTAAAATCGACGACATTAATAAACGCATATATAACGTCAAAAACACATCTAACGCAGTGCCTGAGGCTTTTTACTGTGTATATCGTGTGTGCCGCAACTAGGAGTATACGGCACTCTGCATAGTGTACGAAGTAAATTTATTTTATTATTTTATTAATAAATATAATAAATAAATTAATTACTGCGAAAGTAATTTACTTCGTACACTGTGCAGAGTGCCGTATACTCCTAGTTTTAAAACTGACAAAAATGTAGAAAATACGTTTCTCACTTAGAAATTTAAGATGGGGGTGGGGTATTACTAGTAGCGGCGCAGAACTCACCATGGTGCAATTCACTTACATGACGGGCTAGTGGTTTAATGGATAACGCGTCTGATTTCGGTTTATAAGATTGTCGATTCGACTTCTACCGGGGTTGTGTGATTTAAATCAGGCTTTTTGTGCAGGGTGCCTTTTCTCTTGTCGTATTAAAGATTATTCGCTGCATAAGCTCCTGACTGGGTGTTCTGTACTGCTCTGTTATTTCATTCAGATTACCTAAGTGGTGTACAGATAAAACCCAACTGCGTGGTGTAGTTTCCAGGTTCGGCACAGCACAGCACCTGCTAACACCTGCTAACCTCGACGTGATTTGAACACGCAACCTACTGATCTGGAGTCAGACGCGCTACCGTTGTGCCAGAAGTTCACTGGCCATGAGTGCTTTTAATTCCCCCAAAGAGAACAATCAGCGTCCCTGAAAAAGATTTTTTTCATTCTCTCCTGTGAGGAGCGCCGCTCTTCCAACGAGGGTCTCTTCTTCCCAGACCACAGATTATTCTTTCTGCCCGGCTCTCTCACAGAGAGCAGACACACCGTCTCCACTAATGTGTTTACTACATCTATAGATCTGACCCCCTACAGCCCCGATATTCCTGGACAGGATATTTACCACCAGCCTCGTGAACTTCTCATCTTGACCTCTCCCAGGAGGAGCACAATTAACACAGAATCCTCTCTCCATTTAGCAAATAACACAAAACACTGTTTACCTGTCAAGACAGAAAACCAGGCTGCTCCAGGTGAGGCTTGAACTCACAACCTCGGCATGACTCCACTGATTATGTTATTTTACATAGCCTGAACCAGGAAAGCGACTGGAAGTCGAAAAGTTATGGCGTTGTTTTAATACTTGCCTACTCTTTCAATTTTTCGGTCAAATCTTTTATTTGGGAGTACTTTCAATGGATGTTAATCTTTGTCCCGATGCACGATTCTGGGCCATGGTGCATGTTAAATAATGTTCTTATAGGCTTCAGTTTGGAAAAGTGCGCTCTTCAGAAGCTACCGAAACCGCTAATGGTTACATAACACTTAATGCAAAAGGAACGTTCGGGTTTGAAAAAGAATATTACTTGCTATGAATACAAACACTGTTACAGGAGGCGTGTTAGGGCTATTTTAGCTTAGATCATCAACTCATCTTACATTTCTTCTCCATCTATATCAACAGCGTAATCGCTACTGAGCGCTAAAGGCAGGTCCTGGCAATACAATCTTCTTTAGAAAACGTTTTCAAAACTATTTCCACTACCATACATAAAGTAAAAGATACCGATTGCACGCAACTAATAAAATCTCTTTTCCAGGGACGTTGTAGCTAGATGCAAATTACAATTGGAAATTTATCAGCTTTAAAAATTTCTTTTGGATCCACAGGACGATCAGCACGAGACTCAAAATATACCTGTGCTTGACTGTACAGCATAGATTGTACAGCATTTATGTTTATATTTATGTTAAAATGAAGGTAAATATATCAGAATATCAACATCCAACTTCACAGTGCTAACGTAACAATGCTTGTCAAATTCTCAAACAAATCCACGTTGTATTTCGAAACTATTTTAGCAGAAGACGCAACAGGAGTATAAATGATGTCTCCCGCTGGCCCTTCAAAGATACTTTTCCATGGGTGAATATGGTTGTCTGGGGAGTTGCGGTGTTGATCACTATTGGACTTCCCCGGTCTCAAGTGTTGTTGTTGGACACGGGCAAAAGACTTGCATTTTCGGCAAATATAAAGAAGGTTAAGGTTTCGGCTTTAGCGGAGACAGTGTTTACATTGACAATAATAAGAAGCTCGTCCCTGGGTGGGCTTGAATCACCAACCTTTCAGTTAACAGCCGAACGCACTCACCGATTGCGCCACAGAGACTGATGAGAGAGGGTTGCTCCATTCGCACCTTTCCGGTAAAAAAATAAACATTGCTTGCATTTTCTTGCCAGTTGGCAATATTCCTACGGCTCTGATAGCCAAGAATTAAATTTCATTTTTCACAAGCTGTATGAATTTCTTGAAAAACAAGTTGTTGCAGAATGGAAATGCATTCATGCATTAAACTAAATCAAGCCCTATGCGGCTGTCCAAAATGGTAGTTTCGGCACAAAAATACAGGAAGAAAGGTACAGCTGGGATGTGGAGCCAGGATCTCCAGTTAACGAGACAGGTACTTAAACCAACTCAGCTACGGCGCCGGCAGAATTCTCCCATTTTCCCAGGGGGCAAAAGATGTATAATATATGTTTTTTAAACATATACCTTAGATGTATAAATGTGGTCTATAATTGGTCTAGAATGAAATTCTAATATACGTCTATTGTTATACGTCAATTATACGTCTATGATTATATGTTCATTATACTTAAATGGTTGGAGTTCTATTATACGGATAACTGTAGAGGACTATTATAGATATATGGTTAAAGATCTATTATGCATCAAAGATTTTTACAAGGTTTTACAGGTGTAGAAACTAGTAAATCAAGCCAATGATTTGGTTTAGAAATGTATTCTGAAAATTTACAATCATTCACACCTGAGAAATATGTAGTTCAAATTATACATTATATACAATATTGTAATCAACATATGGCTAATCATCATAAAAAAACACAACTTGTAAACTTCAGCTACAAATACTAGTGACATGGTGTAGCGGCGAGGCTTATTAATAAGGCAGAATTAAGTGTTTCTGAGCTTTCCCAAATTAGGCCTCATCTCTCTGTTCATCTCTGTGGTGCAGCCACAGAGAAACTATTCATGCAGGCTGATTTAAGGTTCCTTTGATAAGGACAGCTCCCAAAGGGGGATGCACTTAGCTAAGCCTGGCTATCATGATCAATGGTCATCCATTGGCGCCTATCTGTCTAGGGAGTGCCAGATGGACATCTGGACTACATTCCTAAGTGTCATGAGTAAGTGACTCATATCTCACCTTGATCAACCAATCAGGGACTGGTAGGGCCGAGTAACCCACGTGGGACTCTGATGCCCATGGAACTTTAAGCCAAAGAATGAGCTGAAGTTCCTCCAGGTAAAAACAGGCAACACAGAGAGCCTGGGAGATTCAGTAAGATTCAGGAGAATTCTGTGGACTGTTCTAAAGGGAATTCAAAGGAGAATTCCAGGGCAGGACGGCCCAGGAGCAGAAGGCTCCCAAGGCCAGGACATTCTCGCAGCGCACCTCCTGAGACTCAGCCCGGACAACCACGGAACGGCCAGTGTGTCCGAATGCCAGAACTTTCCTTTGTTCTAAGAGTCTAGAGCGGAGGTTGCCAGAGAGTAACCAGAGGATCCACCCGAGGTTAGCACCAGCAGCAGGCCTCGTGAACAGGTCGGAACTGTGGACAGCTGAATCACTATTCAGAACTAGCTCTTCATCAGGAACGAACCGGTCCTCTTCCTGACTTGCTGGGACCCACAGTCATCTTTTCTCCTGTGTGCAAACTTTGCTAGTTAAAGCCAACACTAACTAGCTGGTCAGTGAGCATCTGCAGCGCACCGTCGCAAGCCGCACAGCACAGCCTGGCACACAGCCAGAGAGCGCGGATTGGACAGCAACAGCCTGCAACTGTTTCTTTGAGCCCGCAGGAGATCTGAATCCCCAGAGATTGGATGAGTATTCAACTTCACTGCATTACTGCTCGAGAATTCAATTGTTATCCCAACCAGTTGATATCAATTTAATTCCTAAGAGTTATGTACTTGTTTTGAATATCTAATGTAGAAGTTGTAACCAAGTTCATTTACGAAACGAATGACTGTACAGCATTCTTAATGAATGATATACTGAACGTATGTCCTCTTGATATATGTAACTTTTTGTAACTGACTGAATATATACCTTTTGTATTCTGATAACCCTCTCGATAAGATCTGTTAGGTTTACATGCATATTCTATGTATTAATAAATGTATCCTCGTGTATTAGTACCTGTGTGTGTGCGTTGTTTGAGTTATGTCGCATGGTTGGACTCTAAAGCCATCAAAAGAATCAACTTTGTGATTTACTGCTACAATTAATAATTGTCTCAGTAAATGCCCAAACCCTACAGAACTGGTGCCTTCAGAGAGCCACTACATTACATTTTGGCTATGGCAACATTACAATGGCAATATATATATATAAAGACAAACACAAACTAATTACATGAACACGCTAATATTTAACTCAAAAACACACTTCGATTCAAATATAAGTTTCAAAATTTACAAGTTCTATATCTTAAAGAAAAAAATATTACAATGTGAAGTTAAGATGATTTTTGCTGTTCACCATTTGAAAAGCCTTGTGTAATTGTCCTAACAGTTAGAACCAGCATTTTATCATCTTCAGTGTCCAGACTTCTAGGCCCCCTGCCTTGCATATGCATTGTGTGCTCCTTTATTTCTTTTTCTGTTGCTGTTGGATGGGACTTCAGCACCACAGCTAGGAGAAAATTTTAGAATATTAGTGCTCAGATAAATGATGATTAATCTCTTCTTGAATATAATCTCAAAAAAGAACCATTAAGGTTTACTAAGCTCAAAGCTTAATCAATGTATTAAGTTTAGCTCGCATCATAGTAATTGAGCAATTAAGTCTGTCCTAAGTAAAGAGTACCCAAAGTTTGAAAGTACAAGATAGAATAAGAGTACCTTAAATTGCTCTAGAAAGATTTGTGTCTCCCAGGCACCTCTTTTGTCATTGATCTTTCCGGCTTGTGCCAGCGAAGTTGAATTCCATCATCAGTTAATTTGTCATAAGTCTAAAAACCAAATTATCACTGAGCTTAGACATTTTTCAAGTAAGTTTCCACTCAATATTTATTTACTCAAATATTTAGGATCAAATGTACTACTGTAATCCTTATATTTTAAAAGAAAAGTTTGTAGTTTTACACCTTGCAAATTAAGTGGTTAACACATAGGTATCTATAAGCTAAATTTTGTGGATACTTAAACTTGATCAAAGTAAACATTTAATGTAAAAATATCTTAAAAATCAATAAGCTATACCTTGACAACACTGCAAACACACTCTGACATCACTTCCACCTACTCTCCAAAGCTGGTTTATTTGGAAATAATATTATATTAGAAATAATATTAGAAGCTATTTTTACTACTGGGTCTTCATTAATCAACTAATCAGAGATACACATTACACATGACCATTCAATGGAATGGACACATTTTCACATATTAACTGCACTTTTCTGCAGTATTTGCTCAACCTTAGATTACAAAGTGACCACATGGAGCTTTTTTAAAACACTTTATTTTGGCATTAAAAGATAAGCAAGATTATACATTATAAACTAAAAAAAGAAAGTATGCCAGAGATGGATCATATTAATCAGATGTAGGCTGTCATATTATGACCTATTTGTAACCAAGAATACTAGTAGTGAATATTTTCTACACCACAGAGAGAATATAATATCATAAAAGCAGCAAGGACTCGCTTGCGTGTACAGAACTCTTCCACTGTGCTCAGCCTCTTGATGTGGAACTGGGAGTCCGATGGTTTTGTACACCTTCCCACATGCCTCAATTCATCTCTGATCTCTATAGGAGACTCAATACCCACTTCTGAAACTCTGAAATCATTCACATCTTGTATCAATATTTGAAAGGAATTTGGTCAGGATTTTCTTACACTATTGTTATATTAGCATTACTGTAGTGTTGCTAATGTGCTACATGTAATTTATAATCTTAAAAATTTTAAATTCCCACAGTTGTAGTTGATTTTGTGCCATTTATTGCTTATTAACATACTATTTTTCATTAAATTTATATTAAGTAAGACCTGATGCATTAAAATAGTATTATTATTATTTATACTTACTTGTGAAAAGAGGATTGCTGAGATTTTTGCAGATTTCTCCTTCGTTGAAAAACGTGATAGTATTTAACCAAAATGGCGACCAACGAATATCAGCAATGCATTTTGGTATATAACTGGAAAAGATGCAGTGTTAGATATGTTTTCAATTTCAATAATATATGCATTTATTAATGTTGTCGATATTACGGTTGTAATTTAACATTGATAATACATTGTGGCAATGTGTCCCCTGCTAACACTACTACTACTGTTAATACTCTAACAGTAACACTATAATTATAATTGATATTAACATGAATATGAACATTAAAACTAAACTATCAGTAGCGCTATCATCATTAATACTCACATGAACACTAGCATTAAAACTACCAGTTGTACTGAATGAAGTTGTATGAATACACTAGTATTAGTATTTGTTGCTACCTGTAATCATTCATAGCCGTTCAGGGACGCCAAATATGTAATCATAGCCACTCAGGGACGCCAAATATGTAACGTTGCCATAGCCAAAATGTAAATGTAGTGGCTCCCTGAAGGCACCAGTTCTGTAGGGTTTGGGCATTTACTGAGACAATTATTAATTGTAGCAGTAAATCACAAAGTTGATTCTTTTGATGGCTTTAGAGTCCAACCATGCGACATAACTCAAACAACGCACACACACAGGTACTAATACACGAGGATACATTTATTAATACATATAATATGCATGTAAACCTAACAGATCTTATCGAGAGGGTTATCAGAATACAAAAGGTATATATTCAGTTGCTGTCCAATCCGCGCTCTCTGGCTCCGTGCCAGGCTGTGCTGTGCGGCTTGCGACGGTGCGCTGCAGATGCTCACTGTTGGCTTTAACTAGCAAAGTTTGTGCACAGGAGAAAAGATGACTGTGGGTCCCAGCAAGTCAGGAAGAGGACCGGTTCGTTCCTGATGAAGAGCTAGTTCTGAATAGTGATTCAGCTGTCCACAGTTCCGACCTGTTTACGAGGCCTGCTGCTGGTGCTAACCTCGGGTGGATCCTCTGGTTATTCTCTGGCAACCTCCGCTCTAGACTCTTAGAACAAAGGAAAGTTCTGGCACCCGGACACACTGGCCGTTCCGTGGTTGTCCGGGCTGAGTCTCAGGATGGTCAGGAGACGCGCTGCGAGAATGTCCTGCCCTTGGGAGCCTTCTGCTCCTGGGCCATCCTGCCCTGGAATTCTCCTTTGAATTCCCTTTAGGATATTCCACAGAATTCTCCTGAATCTTAATACAGGCTCTCTGTGTTTCCTGTTTTTACCTGGAGGAACTCCCGTGGGTTACTCGGCCCTACCATTCCCTGATTGGTTGATCAAGGTGAGATATGAGTCACTTACTCCTGACACTTAGGAATGCAGTCCAGATGTCCATCTGGCACTCCCTAGACAGATAGGCGCCAATGGATGACCATTGATCATGATAGCCAGGCTCAGCATTCCCTTTTGGGAGCTGTCCTTATCAAAGGAACCTTAAATCAGCCTGCATGAATAGTTTCTCTGTGGCTGCACCACAGAGATGAACAGAGAAATGAGGCCTAATTTGGGAAAGCTCAGAAACACTTAATTCTGCCTTATTAATAAGCCTCGCCGCTACATACCCATGACGTCACATCGCTCTTTGTGACGAACGCGAGACACCTAGACGCGCACAGTGACATGGCGCCTGTCGCCGTGGTTACCATACTTATGATTTATAAACACGGGAAAAACTGTTACAAACATTTATCAACTTGGAATATATATTTGTTTAGCTCTAGGATAGTTACCTAAATAATAATATGAATAATCATTGTTTAATTTCGGTTTTAACATTTTTTACACTAAACGCACTATGGTAATTGATCGATACAGTCTTTATTGACTGTTTTCTAGATATTTAAAACAGGGTCAAAAACAGAAAAAGAATCACTACTCACATATCGGTTAAGTTAATTGTTTATTCTACGGTTCTTCAGTTGAATTAATTGGTTTTCGATAGATAAATGATCAATAACTCTCCTCTGTGCGCTCAGCGTGCCTCCCGCGGTCTCGCGCTCTGATCCCGGCGCTCAGCTGGTGTCTGTGACGTCACAGCCCTCTTTCTGACAGAGCAGAGCGCGTCTCCGCTGGAGGAGGCTCCTGTCCGGAGCCCGGGGGTCTTTTCTTACAGATATAACACCCCCCCCCCCCAAAAAAGAACACACCGGGCTGTGAAGACAAGCGAATCATAACAGTTGTAAAAGGAGAGCGACAAATCAAGGAATGAAATTCATTAAACACGAAAAAAAATAGTTAACTTCGCAGATTAATGTTACAAAGCGTACCCGTGTGGAGCAGTAGAGAACGAGCACAAGTCCCTGTAATAAGTGCTTTTAAATGTTTTAAACGAATCTTCAGAGTATAGAAGCCAGGCGGATCAAGAACCTGATCCTGGAGGTTAAAATGTGTATACTGGTTTTATTCCCAGCCTGCTCTCAGTTCCATAGGTAGTCTGATTATTTAAATTAACTGTATAACTGTTACAATAATTCATCTAATTGTAAATTTATAAGACTGTGAGACACTTGTGAGAGACCTATGAGAGCTGCTGATTCCCAGGGCTGGTGTGGAATCACACACAGACAGGTCTTCTTCTGTGTGATCTGAGTCCCACTGCACAGAGCTACAGACTGGTCAACTGGTCACTATTGTAGACACGGCCATTGGCCCATCGGCTACTAATAATCAATATACTGACCAGAGTGTCACTACTTGTGTTTATTACATAAATAGATAATTCCACACTCACTTGTGTTATAAAACATTTATAAAACATGTTTGGAGGCTGACATACAGTAAAGAAAGTAATACTGAAGGGCTGGAGGTCCTGGAAAGGGTTAATAGAAGCTTCTTGCTTCTGACCTGGAACAGAGTCCACAGCACCCAGATCAGTGACCTCTGAGCCCAGTTCACAGAGAGGAAAACCAGGAGCTCTTCTCTGTCACTAAGTGGCTGTGAGGAAGGAGAAAATGGGGAGATGTGACCTGAGTCCAGGCTGTTCTGTCTGATATTATTCATGTAACAGCAATGATTGTCTGAATGTCCTCTGGTTCTGGATTGACGGATAAAAAGAAGTATGGAGCTTCTGTCCAAGTGTGTCTGACCTGTGAATAATACATTATATACAGTATTGTAATCAACAAACGGCTAATCATCATAAAAAACACAACTAGTAAACTACAAATTCTAGTAACATGGCAATTTATATATAGTAATGACAAACACAAACTAATTACATGAACACGCTAATATTTAACTCAAAACCACATTTCGATTCAAATATAAATTCTAAAATTTACAACCTCTATATTTCCACGAAAATATTAATAATGTAGTACAAACGCTACTTTCTAATAAAGAGAAAAATAAACTGTTTGTTTTGTGTCTCATGGCGATCCTCCTCCCGATCCTAATGAAATGTTTAATATGATCCCTCGAGGAAAAAAAGGAGTCAAGTTCCGCCTGGAATGATTGATGCCCCATCAAACATGTTGTAATATCCCCGGAAGTTTATATAGTAGAATCCTGGTTCATGGCTTATATTCAAGGTAAACAAGACTAAGGAAATGAGTTGGAAAGTTGATGTCGAACTGGGATTTAAATCACCCGGAACAGTTCACTACATTCGGCAGTATGTGCCAGAGAGCAACTCCTAGCATCCCTTCGATAGCTCAGTTGGTAGAGGGGAGGATTGTAGTGGAAACAGCTGTGGATCCTTAGGTCGATGGCTTGAAGAAAGGTGCTTTTTGTGTACTTTAATCAAAGAGTTAAAACAGCGAAACTTTTTCACTCAGACGTTGATCAAAAGCTCAATAAACGACGAAGCAGAGGCTATTGTTCCGAATTCAGCTCACGTCTGATTGTCTTGTTTTGGCCAAGATCTGATCTTTGAATTCAAGGACTACTCTGTCTGCTTTGTAATTCAAAAGTAGATACAAATGTCACATTTTTTGTAGATATAAAGGTGTTCTCTGTTTTCAAATGTTAGCTACTTAATTGGCTTTATGATTTGGTATTGATTTTATATCGTTTAAGTATCATATTATTAAGTTTGTGCTTTCTGTGTTTTTATCGTATTGTGAACTTATTTTTTAAACAAATGCTTACAAAGACAGACACGGCACACATCTGTTTATGCCAGTGGTGAATTGTACATTTTTATCAAGTACTAGCTACTACTGCACTTTTGGGAGAATAACAGTTTCGATATAAAGTGGCAAAAATATAAAAAGGGAATATACCCCAGACTGCATGTAAAGCTCTCGTTGTGACTGTTGTTTTATTTTTAGATAAAAATGGCGTACTGTGCACTAAATGTTGCAGAAACACAATCTGATATTTTAATAATTATTAATTTATTTATTATTAATTATTTATTTATTTAATAATTTGATAAAAATTGAGGCACCAGATCCAAATATTCAGTTCTGATTTTCTAAAGTGATATCTTCCCTTCCTCTCGTGGAAGTCACACAATGGGAGCAATTGTTTCTTTTTTTTTCACATTGTGATCCACAGAGCCTCAGACGCACAGCAACCAAACCAGGATGGATTCTGCTGGGAACCAGACTGAGCTCATTCTCACTCCCTGTGCTGAAAACAGAATCAGCTCTTCGCCGAGCACTGTCTATAGCTGCTGGATGGTGCTCTGCGTCCTACTGCTCCAGCAATTCCTTCGACTAAAGAGAGACCACTCGGGGGCTTTTAACCTTTTCAAAGCTACAGGCAGGACTGAAGCTGGAGATATGAAGGCACCCGCTGGTACATCTTCTCTAACTTTCACAATCGCGACAGACTTCTCTTTAAAAAAAGCAGATATAGCCCTGAAAAAAGCATTAGCTTTATCAGTTTTTACATTAATCGATTTTGAATCTAATTTTGATATTTGACATTTGATATAATTTTTATTGCATTTTACATAATAATTATAATAATAATAATAATTATTGCTTACACTTATACAGCGCTTTTCTGGACACTACATTCAATGCGCTTTACAGGTAAGGGGAACTCCCCCTCCACCACCACCAATGTGCAGCATCCACCTGGATGACCACAGAGAGTCAGGACCTCAGTTTTACATCTCAGCCGAAGGACGGCGCCTGTTTACAGTTTAGTGTCCCCATCATTATACTGGGGCATTAGGACCCACACAGACCGCAGGGTGAGTGCCCAGCGACAGGCCCAGCGACAGAAACCAGATGGTACCGTGTGTCGGGCTTGGCTGCAAGCAGGACAATGATGTCACGGGGACAAAGTAGAGAAAATCAAAACGGTTCTATAAAAGACCTGTGTCAGCTGTCGGTTCGTACTCTGGACTCTAAATCCACCGATCCGATTTCAAATCTCTTTAATACCTGAGCTGCGGCTTCTTCCGAGTACTTATTCGTATAATTAGCACGAACTGCACAGGCTATGAATCAGACCATTTCAATTAATCTGATCAGTGTAGGACACGTTAATGTAGAATTATTAATAGGTTTGTTAGTTCAGGTTTACCCACCTGAACTAATGTAGAATTATTACTTGGTCTGTCTCTTGTTTGTATATAAATGAATGTTTCTGACAACTTAATGTTAGTTTTACGATGTAGGTCAGGCGTTGACATATGCACGAGTATACGAAATGTCTCACTCCTGATTCAACTCATGTTCTATAGGAGATTGGCAATTCCTCCTTTGCCAATCTCCTATAGTTTCTCGTACAACCATATCAGAACAGAAGCCCGAGTCACCCAGCTGTGATTTAAGATCGACTGGCATCTTTATCCCTTTTTTGTTCGTGATCATTATTTTCTTTAGTTATGATCAATATTGAACTTTTTCTAAATGAAATGACAATAATCAAACGTGCAGGCAGATTTTTGAAAAGTATTCGGAATTGACAGGGTGCCCCTTTGGAACAGTGTTCAGAAAATGTGAGAAAATGAAAGTTATGTAAGCTCTCACATAAAGCATTGAAGATTGGAATCTGAGTGTAAAAAAGCTACCCGTCTCCCAATGATAGGCAGGGATACACACCATGACTCGAATAGACTCAGCGAACTTTAACACCTATGATATTACGAGTGCTTTGCAAGTGTCGAACTTCAAGAAGGAACTACTACAACAGTTGTGGACATAATTCAATACCACCGGCAAAGTCCAATGCTGGCAACTTCTGAGAAAATAATGTTCACTCATGGAATTTGGTCTTTGAATGGCTGGCGGGAAAATTCATTTATCCTCCTGTTGCACCCTCAGCTGAAACGTTAAAATAACAACGCAGATTTGTTGGAGAACCTGACAAGAATTATTGGGCTAGCACTGTATGTATTCTTGTATATTTACTTTAATTTTAATATAAATGTAAACATGCATGCTGTATAATCTATTGCAATTTTAAAATATGTTAGCTGAGGATGCGAGGGGGGCTATTATACCTTGTGAAACACACAAGGAACTGTAAAAAAGGCTGGTATTTGAATAAAATTGGCGAAAACCACAATTTATGTGGTATTATCATCAATATCCTTCAAAATCTGCGTTCAAATGAAGGATTTGAAGAAACTATGAAAAAAGCAATAGTAGTAGCAGAGGATTTTGATTTTTGCTCTTCAAGTCAGTAGATCACCGTAGAGTTGCGCCCCTACAAACAGCACAAAGGATGAAACTCACCTCCTTCATTATTGCTATGTTTGTGCCGGTGAAAGTAGCGTTTGTGCTATTGAAAGCATCTCGGAAGATGAAGGTGCAGTCACTTCCACATGTCATGATATCATTAGATCCGACGACAAGAGCTGAAGCCTCCGGCATTTTCCAAGTCAGCAATGTGAGGAAGATGGAGCCGGTGGAAGGTAACGTGGCTGAGCGGTCTAAGGCGCTGGATTTTAGGCTCTAGTCTCTCTGGGGGCGTGGGTTCGAATCCCACCGCTGCCAAATGTTAATGCTTTAAGACCTGCAATACGATCAGTAAAAGCGCTTTTTGTTAGGCTGCGGGAGGTGTTTAGAGATAGACTTTCTAAAAGACAGGCTTAACATCAAGGCAGAAAAAATATTTTGTTTTCTCAACAGAAATTCTCTTTGGCACATTCAGCTTTATGTAGGGAACAACATCTGCCGAGATCACTTTTGAGGCAGTGCACATGATAGTGTACCGGCAAGTACATTTAATATTGGCTGTGGTGGTGAGCTGCTTTTGTCTGTGAAACTTTTAATTCTTCACGCCGAATCATTGGCAGGGGTAAAGCTTATTAAATCTTTGAACATAGCGCTCCATCAGAAGTACTTTGTTCGTGATCAAAAGAGATCAGAGGATTAACTTCATGAATTCACATAGCATACCTTACAGGAAAGATTTAAAAGGGGAATTGATTGTGCTTCCTGATGTTGTTCCTGTGGTTTCTTTGGATACAAAGGTGAATGTTCTTTGACGTTCTGCTAGAGTATCCACTGGGTGGGTTTTATCGATTAGCTCGGATAGGTCATCAGTGCTCCGTCTCCGGAAAATAATCAGCACTGTTTTTTCCTGTGCTGTCTTTTAAAACATATAAGATCACGAGTTTACAGATTTCTCCAAATAACAACTATACATTTTAACCCAGGGGTTAGCATTCCTTCAATCCAATAGTTTTACTCTGGGTTAAAAGCAGCGCAATATACAGAGAGATGATATTCAAATATTTCAACGTTCTGTTGGATTACCTGTATGGAGATATCGCTCATAATTCCTAATATGATTTTGAGTTCAGTTTTGCTTTACTACTTTCAGAGTCTTTTATTGACCTTGCTGAAGCAGAGAAGTGACATAATCACAAATGCGACCTACCTGTACTGCTGTTTCTGGTTAATAATTATTATTGCGAGGACGCGCTCTCTTGTTGAGTTGGGTTTTTTCCGTGGTGCTCTTCCTCAGATGCAAAGTTATTTGGCGAGCAAGGACCTCTGAGAAGGAGCCTGAATCCGTCAAGAACTCTGAAATTCTAATATCGCACTACCGTCTTGTGTACAGAGATCTGCTTCTTCCTTTTTGAGTGTTTTGTTGTTTAAGAGCACACTTCCTACCTCGAATGTTAGTTTCAGGATATGTGTTACCAGATCACAGATCATCTTGAAAAGATTTGGGGATGCACTGGCTCAGTTATTTGAAGGAACCTATACCACCAACGCACTTCTGAGAAGCACCTGCACATTTTCGCAATCCTCTCTCTCACCTACAAAGTTATGAAGACACAGATGACCAACAAAAACTAATTTGATTCACTCAAGGCTTCACTCTTCTGTTGTGATGTCGTTTTAATTAGTGTTAGCTGTGATGAGGTGTTGTTTCTGTCTCTTAAAGTTTAAGAGTCTGCTCCTTTCTTCCTGGTATAGAAATAACATGTTCCATCTTTGTTTACAAACACCACTGTAAATTATTTGTCCATCTCTAAAGCCTGTGTGTATTGACAAGGCAATTCAAAAGCACATATTAAATAAGAACACGATCCTTCTTGTTACCATTCACGTGGTTGGAGCGTTGTTTCGCCCTTTAACGTTCTTCTACAATATTTACAAAAGGGCTTTATCACTGGAGTTGTGTGCATCGGTCCATGAACATCAACTGTACTGCTGTTTTTCTATGCGTAATTTAATCACAAGCACTTAAAAGATGCAAAAAGGTTTCAAAGAAAACATAATTGAAAGACAGTCGAGTAAGGAGGTAGAAAAACGCACTCCCCCGTTGAAGAATCAACCACCGTCGCCCATGTGACTGGATATAAAAATAAATTATTCATTTCAATTATTCATGAAGGGTGGATTGTGGTCAGTGAACATATGCACATCTTTAAGTCAGTTCCACCATCTGTGCAATAGGGGATGTAGCTCAGTGGTAGAGTGCATGCTTTTCATGTATGAAGTCCTTTCAATCTCTGGCATCTCTAGATTTCTTAAATTATTGTGCTCACATTGCAATCTTCTGTTGAGTAAGAACTCTTTGCTCGTGTTCATAGAGAGCCAGGTTTACACAATTAAATTCAGTCACACACGCAGTGCTACAGTCTTGCTCTGCTGTTTTAAATGTACCTCCAAAGCATTTCGTTCTGTTAACTACCAAATGATTTGAACTAATTTTACGTCATATTCAGGAAATCCAGAGAAGGTCATCAGACTTTTAGTGGCTGTTGAAGAAAACACCTGTTGAATCTCACCAGGGATTTCTTGAGAGATCATTCAGCGAGCAAGTCCTCCCTCTGGACTCCAAACATTTTGGGTTAAACCGTTATTCACATACTCTAACGAAGAGAAACGTTAGTGTCTTCCGGTGTGTGAGCCCATTTCTCAAAAAAAAAGTTAAATAAATTGAATTGTTCTACTTTTTAGGCTTGCATAGTCTTATT
Organism: Lepisosteus platostomus; assembly: GCF_059453375.1. Taxonomy (NCBI): domain Eukaryota; kingdom Metazoa; phylum Chordata; class Actinopteri; order Semionotiformes; family Lepisosteidae; genus Lepisosteus; species Lepisosteus platostomus. The sequence goes on from NW_028291680.1 coordinate 428,026, forward strand.
CATATTTCAGTTAAATCTTTTTTTCTGTAGTAACATCAGTTGATATTAATATTAGCCCTGATTTATAATTGTTTGTAATGGTTGATCTTAAGTAATTTTGTAATTAGTTTCAGTTTTGAAAAATCATGCAGAGAAGCTACCAAAACTGGTAATGTTCATATAATGTGTAATGCAATAGCAGCATTTTGGGTTGAAAACAAAAAGTATATCTTGGTATGAATCCTAACACTTCATAGGCAGCATTCTAGGACTTCTCGCTTCAGATAAAGTTGTCAATACATCATAGATTTCTACTCAATCAATATCAGCAGTGTTATCGCTACCGAATGCTAAATATAGATCCTGGCAATACTTCGTGAGATCTTCGTAAGAAAATCCCAATACTACAGAAGGAATCAAATTTATATGTTTCTTTGGATCGAGAAGATGATCATTATGAGACTCAAAACATGCCTGTCTTTTCTTTTTTCGAGAATTATTGAGGTGTAAAAATGGGTTCAAAACCAAAATCACCTGCTATTGCCGCTGTTTCTTCAAATCCTTCAACTGATCATCGATATCGAGGAATAATATATAGTTTCTTCAAATCCTTCAACTGATCATCGACATAGAGAAATAATATTATACAAATTGTGGTTTTCTTTTAATTGCCAATTTAACTGTAATTACATCTTCGTTTACAGATGTCTTGCATGTATCACAAGGTAGTCGTCGTGCGTCCTCAGTTAAAATGTTTTAAAAAGTACGACAAAAGTACAACATTTATGGTTACATCCATATTAAAATGAAGGTAAATATACCAAGATATTAAAATACAATTGTACAGTCCTAACTTAATAATGCCTGTGAAGTTTTCCAACAAATCCGAACTATAATTTTGAAATATTATAGCTGAGAATGAAAAGAGAGTACAAAGATCAAATTCAATGAGTGAAAATGCACCAGTCGTTCTCTAAACTGAGTTTCTTCCCTGAAATGACTTGCTTGCGAAGCACCAAGCAGCCTTGAACAGTTCGCGGAAATCAAATATACAGTACAGATGGATTCAGAGTGTGCTTTCCAACTTTTGTGCAACATTTTCCTTTGATAGGGCAGAGTTGTCTTCACAATCTGGGTTAAATAAAAAGGTGTGTCATCAGTGTTAAACAGCTTTCCTTCTTGGGGAACAACGGTTGTGTTCCATATTTCTAACTATTTTGGTTTCAAGATCGCAATTTAGTGTGAAACATAAAAGCCAGCTGGATAAGCTTGATTAATTTCCCTCACGGGATCAATAAAGTATCTATCTATAAATCTCTTACATGTCATTTACAATGACCTTTCAACTAATAGCCCGTGCAGGGATCAAACCCCAGCTGTTGGTACGAGTTGCATAAGGCCCTGTAACGCGCAGATAAGAAACTAACCTCTGCTTCTTCATTATATACACAGTGAGCTATATATGCGAGCTTACTGACCCCTGCGGGCTCTGTATTTGATTGCAGTGGAGACCGGCTGTGGAGATAAAGTGAGACGGGTGTGTACATTAAAAGGCTCATAGCGTCCCTGGAAGGGCTCAAACCACCACCCTTTTTGTTAACAACCGAGCCACAAAGACTCATGTACAGCTTAACACTCCTCGGTCTCAGTGAAAGTGATACACTCCGTAAAATTTCAGGAGATAAATTTTTAAAGGAAAATCACCAACAGTGGCCGAGATCTACTTGAGTTTTTCATTCTATACTGCGATTTCTGTAGGGTACTCTGTGAAAATATGAGTTTTGACGAGAAGGGATGGACATATAAGGTCAGAAGGCTTGGGGAATTGAACTTTAAGGTGAAGACTGCGGGTTCAGTAGCAGCAAAACCTCATCAGTATCAGTTGACTCTGATATACTTTGAAAATGAACTTGGAGATTTAGAGTCAGACGTGCTACCGTTGCACCATGGGGTACTTAATTAAAAAAAATAGAAAAACAGTCAGTGTTCCTGGATCTGTTATTGAGAACAACACCTGCACATCAGCTGCGCAGGAAGAATAAAATGTGGTCTGGGATGAAGAGACTCTCTTCAGAAGAGCGGCGCTCTTCACAGAATTTTTTGTGAAGCTGATTTGTCTCCTTTCGGGAATTCAAATTAGTTGATAGTCGTGACCTCGTGGTGCAAAGGTAGCGTGGTCTGATTAAAGATCAGAAGGCTGCGTGTTCAAATTGCATTGAGGTCTACTTTTAGTTTTTCAGGTTCTGCTCGTCCTGAACACAGAATTCACACCATGCAGTTGAGTTCTATCTGTACACAACATAATCTAAACAAAATAGAGCCCTACTGGACATACAGTTAGGATCTCACACAGTGAATACCCTTGAACACAAGAGAGAAGGCACAGTTCACATCTGCGAAACATCACATCCGTCTTTAGAGACAGCTACATCAGAGAATGGGATCCCGGAAGTTTCAAATAACTTCTTTTAATACAGGTTCAAGCAAACCTGAAAGTTAGGGAGTTTCCGGACACTTTTGTTTTATTAAAAAGTGTCTGAAGCCTGAAAATGTAATTTGAAAAAAAAAACGCTATTGGACATTAGCAGGTACTTTTTGTAACGATTTGCTATTTCATGCTGGAAAACAAAGAAAACAGACCCAATGTTTGCTTTCAGGTGCGGTTCATTACATAATAGACATCTATTACTGTGGAGCTTGAATAAAATTTACACGAGCCAGGTAGAAGTCGGACCTACAATCTTATGATCCAAAATCAGATGCGTTATTTATTAAACTGCTGGTATTTCACATAACCGGAATTCCCCCATAGTGTGCTCAGTGTCGCTACTAGTAATATACCGCCCCGTCTAAAATTTCAAAGTGAGAAACGTGTTTTCTGATTTTTTATGAGTTTTAAAATATTATCTCTTTAAATCACACAAAGGGTTTATGTTTCGCACTGAAATTCCGATTGATTGAGAATTCAAAGAAAGACTGTTTTCTTCCACAACACCGTATAATTATCACATCCACCAGACTCTCCAACTTCTCCAGACCTTGCTGGGTGAGCATTTGCTCCGATAAATTAGGTCACGTATCATGTTAAATCACTTCTTCTCAACACAACACTTCCCGGTCCACATTTTCTCTATGAAAAAAAGACATTTTTCCCTTGCACGATTTCTAGTTTTTTATCAAAGCGTACAGAAATAAAAAAGAAGAAGAAATAATGTTGCAGAAGAACTTTGTCGCCCTTGTTAGATGTCAAACGCATTGGACATGAAAAATGCCAGATAAAAGCCAGTTCTCTTCGTTTCTCAGTGTCGGGGCTGCTACTGTATGTAAAAGAGGCAATTTGCTCTGAGAGCAGGTTCAGCGCTTTCTGAACGCAGATGTCTCAGAGCGGTGTGTCCAAGAGGCTGTAAAAGGTGATGGTGGTCCTGTCACTGTAGCCTAGTTGGTTAAAGTGCCTCTTTATTGAACAAAAGAACTGTGATTCAAATCCCAGCCGTGTCTTTCTTCCTATCTTGTAATACAGAACGTACCATTTCGGGCAATCACAAAGGGCTTGATTTTGTTAAATGCATGTGTTCATTTCCTTTCAAAAACTTGTTTTTGATGAAATTCACACAGCTTGCGAAACATGAAATTCAGTTCTTGGTTATCAGTGCAGAAGAAATATTACCGGCTGGCAAAATAAACGGTAAGAGATTTTTTTTTTTTGATTCGAGAAAAGACTCCACCAGTCAGTCTCTGTGGCGCAATCGGTTAGCGCGTTCGGCTATTAACTGAGAAGTTGGTGGTTCAAGTCCACCCAGGGATGGGTTTCTTCTGCGATGTAAACATTGTTTTCGCATAGGTCGATTGGATTTCTCAGCTAAACCATAGCCATTTTAATATTTGTAGGAAATGTGACTGTTCAACACTTGTCAAAAATGTCCAATAATGCCCAACATCGCAACTCCCCAGAAAACCATATTCACCCAAGAAAAATGATCGTCGAATCGTCATTTATACTCCCATCACATCTTCTGCTGAAATATTTTAAAAATACAATGCAGATTTGTTTGAGAAGTTGACAAGCATTGTTTTGTTAGCACTGTGCAGTTGGATTTTGATATTTGGACATATTTACCTTAATTTTAAACTGTAAATACTGTACAATCTATTGTAATTGTGTTGTAATATTAAAATATGTTAGCTGAGGATGCAAAGGGGTGAAAGGGAAAGGTCAGAGGGTATAGTAACAACAAAGTTAGGATTGGTGGAGGTGGTAGGGGTGTTGATGGTTTTTCTCTGTTGAGGATGATTGAGTTTTTTATCCTTCTCTGAAGTGAGAAACTGGAAGAGTGCAGTTGAGAGAACTGATGAGGTTAGTTATAAAAGGAAGTTGATGTGGAGCTGTTAGCCGTAAGAATTCCTTAATGTCTTTGATGTTGTCATCAAAGATAAACTGCAGTCAGCAAAGATAAAAAGAAAATTATCTTTGCATACTGCCCTGTCTTTCTAACACCTGAAGAAGGCTCCACGGCCAACACGTCGTGTTTCCTTTCTTCTCTTTTCAGCATGGAATAACCCTTTACTTGTTCCTTTGCAGCCTACGCATGCTGACGCAGCTACTCACCTGATATTTAACATTCCTATAATCACAACTATGAATGTCCACTGTGGGTATTTTTTCCATGATTATTTATTCTGTCATTGAAGCATATTTTATGTCATACCGAAGTGTCATAATCATCGAAAAAAATTGTTTTTCATTTAGAAAGTCAGAAAATGATAAATCACTATGAATTGCATTTAGCCTGTTCTGATCTAGATTTTCTATATACTTTAACATGCCATGTTCACAATGTCACAACTCAGAAATGCAACAGTGAAGTGTTGTAATTACCAATGTACATAGTGTCGGAACATTGAGATGTTTTGGTAATGAGGAAGGAGGGACATGCCATGTTCACAGGGTCATATTTGAAAAAATGGTACTGTAAAATTTCCTAAAGTTCAGGATTTTGATAGTCTGTTCCATTGTCTCTCACACCTCAGTGTCATAATTTTTAGATGTTTTTATAACCAGGGGGTAGGTTTATAGCAAGAAGCAGAAAGTGCCATCACCCGTTGCTCATCCTCGGTTAACCATATATTCTCATATGCCATGTTCTAAATGTCCCATTTATATTAAAAAGTTCTTGTAAAATGCAAGATTTTAAGACTTTTGATGATCAGAAGGTAAGGTCGTGGTAAATATGCAGAAAGTGCCTGTGAACTTATGTTTTGCCTTTGTCTTATTTACTTATTGTGTTTGTGTTATTGTGAGTTTTGAAAATTGGTTTACAATTTTCTGAAATGTGTTTCACACAAAAATTATATTTGGATAGTCACTTACATATTCCCCTTTACTGAGGATAAATACAGTAATCCATCCCGATTAGTACTTTTAAAAATTACTGTAAAGAGCCATCTACAGGTGAAAGGCGGCATAACATCACAGCAGCAGCATTTAGGGCAGAAGAAGAAGCTGGCGAATAAGAAGCCAGATTCAGCCTCGTTAATGCAATACCATTGGGTGAGGTGGAAAAATATTTCTTGCTCTGAATCCTAACATTTTTATAGGAGGTGTTCTAGTACTTCTTGCCTCAGATAAAACTACCAATACACTTAATTTCTACTCCATCAATATCAGCAGCGTTATCGGTACTGAGTCCTAAATGTACGTCCTGTCATCATATAAAATGTCAAAAGTTTTGACTGCATTCAACTGATCAAATTTCTCTTCGATGACAGTTATAATGTTATCCAAAATACATCCGAAACAAATTTGCACTGTTTTTTTTTATCCAGAAGAGCATCATCATGAGACTCAAAGCATACCTGTTTTTTCTTCTTTCCAGGAGGAAGGATTGTTCAGATGCAAACATTGGTCCAAAATCAATGTACTCTCCTATCGCTGTTGCTTCTTTAAATCCTTCATTTGAACGTCGATATTGAGGGTTGATATCGTACAAATTGTAGTTTTCTTTTAAAGCAAATTATATTAAAATATGAGCCTCTGTTATAGTTGTCTTGGAAGTTTCGGAAGGTATAATAGACCCCCTTGTGCCCTCAGCTAAAATATGATAAAATACAACAAAATGTATTTACATAGAACAGCATTTATGGTTACATGTATATTACAATTAAGATAAATATACAAAAGTATTAAAATACAAATGTACAGTCCTAGCATAATCATGCTGTCCAACTGTCTTTTTTGCTTGTCAAGTTCTCCAAGAAATCTGTGTCGTAATTTTAAATATTCTAACTAAGGATGCATCGAGAGAATTCTTCTGCTAGCCGTTCGAAGATCAAAGTCCTTGGCTGAATATGATGTCCTTGAATGTTGGTCATTATTGGCCATTCCCAGTGATATTGACTTACATACTTAATTGTTTAACAAAAACATTCACATTTCTTGCAAATATCAAGTGGGTTAAGGTTTTGCTAAGAAATCCGAATAAGTAGAGATGAGGTTTACATTGCAATAATGAGAAGTGCATTTCTGGGTGGGCTCAAACCACTAACCTTTCAATTAACAGAGACTCACGTGTGTCCCTTTTCTCCATTTGCAAGCTTAAAAAAAAGAAAATAATGCTTTTTTCTTACCAGCCTGCGATATACAAGGCAATATTTGTATTTCATCTTTCACAAGCTGTATGGATTTCATGAAAAGCAAGTTGTTCCAGAAAGAAAATGAAAACTTGCGTTAAACAAAATCAAGCTGTACGTAATCATCCATAGTGATACATTTTGTAAGACAAGACAGGAAGAAAAGCACTGCTGGGATTTGAACTCAGCATCTCCTGTTTAAGAGGAAAGCATGTTAACCAAATCAGCCAAAGTGCCGTCAGTGTATCAACACCATGTCTGAGTCAGTGATTGCAGCTGACTGTCACTGGAGGACAGTTCATCGTGAACAAGTCAGCCTGCATAATGAGGGGGAAGAGACTGACTTCTGTGATGCAGTATCGACAGATACTAACCTTCTGTCCAACTGTTCTCTGCTGCATTCTGGATTAGCAGGTAAATATTGGTTTCCATGCGTGTGTAGGGGTTTTGTGTATTTACTGGGACAATTATTAATTGTAGCAGTAAGTCACAAAATGATTCTTTAATGGCTATTAGAAAACCGACCTTGCGGGTTAACTCATTAACGCACACACACAGATACTAATACACTTATTAATACATAAAATGTGCATATAAACATAACAGATCTTAAGAGTGTGGGTTAGCAGAATACAAAAGGTATATATTAAATCATGAAGAGTTCCAAACCAAGAGGGACATACATTCAGTATATCATTCATTTAGACCGTTTCATAAATGAACTTGGTTATAACTTCTACATTAGATACTCAAAACAAGTACATAACTCTTAGGAATTAAATTGATATCAACTGGTTGGGATAACAATTGAATTCTCGAGCAGTAATGCAGTGAAGTAATAAGTGAATACTCATCCAATCTCTGGGGATTCAGATCTCCTGCTGACTCAAAGAAACAGTTGCAGGCTGTTGCTGTCCAATCTGCACTCTCTGGCTCGGTGCCAGTGCGGTGCCTGTTGCCTGTACTGTGCGGCTTGCGATGGTGCGCTGCAGATGCTCACTGACCGGCTAGTTAGTGTTGGCTTTAACTAGCAAAGTTTGCGCACAGGAGAAAAGATGACTGTGGGTCCCAGCAAGTCAGGAAGAAGACCGGTTCGTTCCTGATGAAGCGCTAGTTCTGAATAGTGATTCAGCTGTCCACAGTTCCGACCTGTTCACGAGGCCTGCTACTGGTGCTAACCTCAGGTGGATCCTCTGGTTACTCTCTGGCAACCTCCGCTCTTGACTCTTAGAACAAAGGAAAGTTCTGGCACTCGGACACACTGGCCGTTCCGTGGTTGTCCAGGCTGAGTCTCAGGATGGTCAGGAGGCGCTCTGCGAGAATGTCCTGCCCTTGGGAGCCTTCTGCTCCTGGGCCGTCCTGCCCTGGAATTCTCCTTTGAATTCCCTTTAGAAAAGTCCACAGAATTCTCCTGAATCTTACTACAGGCTCTCTGTGTTTCCTGTTTTTACCTGGAGGAACTTCAGCTCGTTGATTGGCTGAAAGTTCCATGGGCATGAGAGTCCCACGTGGGTTACACGGCCCTACCAGTCCCTGATTGGTTGATCAAGGTGAGATATGAGTCATTTACTCCTGACACCTAGGAATGCAGTCCAGATGTCCATCTGGCACTCCCTAGACAGATAGGCGCCAATGGATGACCATTGATCATGATAGCCAGGCTTAGCTAAGTGCATCCCCCTTTGGGAGCTGTCCCTTATCAAAGGAAACCTTAAATCAGCCTGCATGAATAGTTTCTCTGTAGCTGCACCACAGAGATGAACAGAGATGGGGCCTCATTTGGGAAGCCTCAGAACACTTAATTCTTTCTTATTAATAAGCATCGCTGCTACAACACATATGCAGTTTGAGCAAACATAAGACAATAACCAAGTACCACAAACTACCAGGCATCTAGTATCATTTGCAGTTTAGGTGGGGAGCTGCATCACCATGTGTAGGCTGCAAAGGAACAAGTAATAGGTCTATTCCATGCTTAAAAGAAAAGAAAGAAAACACAACATTTCAGCCGTGGAGCCCTCACACCTGAAGAAGCCTCCACGGCTGAAATGTTGTGTTTTCTTTCTTCTCTTTTCATCTAGTGTCATTAGCCTTTTAACAGTTCCTGTCAAAATAAAATAGAAATGGATAACATTCTAGAGAGAGTATGAAATACCAAGGTACAATTTAAAACATATCTCTTCCACTACAACCACAATATTTTGGAGAGATCGTTGAACCTCACTGTTCTGACATGTCCGTTAGCCTCCGTCCTGCTTCAGCAATGAATGTGGCGGGGCACATTCTGAGGGAGATGAGGTCAATCAGGTGGCAGGAAAACCACACTATGCTTTTTTTTGAGATCCTGAAAAGGAAAGAAGGGCCATGTATATGTGTGCAGCTGGATATGTAATTGCAGGTGGCGTAGCAAATTCTGCTGAAGCCCCACTGCCTGGTGTGGACGGTAGCTGTGCATGTTGCAGCAGAATTGTGCATGTGAGATCAAGGGGGCATGTCATGTGTTTCAGCACTTCACTCCATTCAGTAGCACATGATTCCCCGAGTTCTTTGGAAGACCTGTGGACCGATCTTTCACGATGAAGAATTCCTTAAGAAGAATAGATCTCGGCCCACCATCCCAATGCCTCCGTCTCAAAACAGCAACCTCCCACTGCCCTTAGTCTGCAAGGCAGTCCTTTCAAGAGCGATGACAACGCCGGGACCTTCGTTGCCTATTGTACGAGCTTAACTTTTGTGCTCATCAATTCAACGCTCTTTCCATCAACTCATCTTGTCTTTTGACGCTTCGTGTTTTGCGCTCCTTTGACTATCGGCATATCGGGTGACTGCAAACACTGAAGTTCTTGCTTACGGAGTGTGGAACATTGTTTTCAAGTGATCGCTGTTCTATCATGTTGACGCCGAGTGAATCTTTCTTTGGCAACATGGGCAGCCTGACAGCAGTGCGAGCGAAAGTAATGGCAAATTTCTTGACTTATTTCTGAATGTGAATGTTCTTTAGAAAAGGGATGCAGCGTTGCTTCTCGCCCGTGTAAAGGACACGCATTCCAGAAGTGGTTATGAGTGAACCGTTGCCGCAAGTGTTTGAAAAGAGCAAGAGAGGAAGCAGCCCTGCCCCGTGTGAGGATCAAACTCAGGCCCTTCAGAGGACGAGACTGACGCACTACCAATTACGCCAACAAGCCCAGCTGCAGTACACACACCGGAAAGTTTGCCTCACATGGATTTCAGTCGCCCGTTCCCTAATCTTTAGACGCCCTCTGCTGAATGTTGCATTTGCCTTTTGATCTCACCGATACATTTTTTGTCTGTTTCTGTTGCGAGTCCGTCTTTCAGATCTCACCTAGCACAAGTCTCTGTGGCTGAAGTGGCCTCTCTGCTTCAGCATCGTGCCCTCACTCAGCCATTAAAAATGTCACTCGGACTTCTGACATGCTGACATGAAATGTCAAGAGAGAGGGGTGGAGTGACGCTTAAGCCAGAGAGAAGATGAAAAGGGGGCGTGGCTGCGAAACGCTTGACAGCTGCACGATGCTCTCCATGCAAGGCGGGACCACAGGCTAAAGGACACCTTTCGGCACATCAAGCTCTAAGCACACACCTGGAGGATGCGGGAATTGATCCTGCTACCTCGCACATGCAAAGCAAGCGCTGTACCATACAAGCCAACCCCCCTCGCTGGGACTGATGCCTCGGCGTCACCTAATGCCGCTTGTTCCCCTCTTACCGGGCACAGTTCACTGCCCTTCGTCTGCAAGGCAGTCGTGTAATTGCGGCTTTCTTGACTTATTGATGAAGGTCTGACTGGACGAGCGAATGGCGCCTCACCCCCATCCTCAAGCTCGCTGACAGATTGAAATGGAAAGTGCTGCTGTGGCTCGTTGGTCTAGTGGTATGATTCTTGCTTAGGGTGCGAGAGGTCCCGGGTTCAACTCCTGGACGAGCCCTCGTGTGCTCTTTTCCTCCTCTTCCACAAGACTGGGAACTGATATCCACATCACTTCGCAGCGTCTGCTTATGGCAAATAATGGAATGTGACTAATGACTGAACGAGCCTGGTGAATTCTCATCACGTGGCACAATGAGAGCTTGCAGTCAGCTGTCCAAGGCGGCAACCTCATTGCTCGTTCAAAAGAACACGTACTGAAAACTCATCACCACTGTGTCGTAGATGAGCACCGCGATCGCTTGTTGTCATGCGTCCTTACTTGGGAAATGCAGAAGCAAAAACTGCCCTCTCTCAGCCACCGAAACGTGTGTGGCTCGCCTTGTGCTCTCTGCGCCTTGCATATTTGTGGAGCTGATTGCTCTTCTTTCTGTTGAAGTAATCAAGTTACGGGGCGTCCTGCAGCCTATGATGTTCTCACTGAGAGCTTTCAAGATTTGAAGGAAAACTACGAGCTTGATGGCTCAAGTCGAACGAATGTGATTGTTAAGCAATCGATGATCAAAAGCACGTCTTCTAACAATTCGTGAGAGTATTATCAGCACTGTTTTCACTCGGATATACTTTTCACTTGCTAAGCTGACAAATTGGACGAGAAAATGCCGGAGACGCACTCAGTGCAGACTGAGGTTGGGAAGGAGGTGTGACCCTTCAATGCTTGACAACTGAAGGACATTCTCTCCGCAACAGAGGAGCACCTGTCAGAAGTCGCAGAGGCTAAATGAGAGCACCAGGCTTCCGGAGATCCAAACTCAGACCTGGAGGATGCGGGCATCGATCCCGCTACCTCTCGCATGCTAAGCGAGCGCTCTACCATTTGAGCTAATCCCCCTTGCTTCAGGCTTCTCGGCATCATGTCTTACCGCCTCTGCCCCTCTTACCGGGCACCGCCCACTGCCCTTGGTCTGCAAGGCAGTCCTTTCAAGTGAGATGACGACGCTGGGACCTTCGTTGCCTATTGTACGAGCTGAACTTTTGTGCTTATCAATTCAACGCTCTTTCCATCAACTCATCTTGTCTTTTGATGCTTCGTGTTTTGCGCTCCTTTGACTATCGGCATATCGGGTGACTGCAAACACTGAAGTTCTTGCTTACGGAGTGTGGAACATTGTTTTCAAGTGATCGCTGTTCTGTCATGTTGACGCCGAGTGAATCTTTCTTTGGCAACATGGGCAGGCTGACAGCAGTGCGAGCGAAAGTAATGGCAAATTTCTTGACTTATTTCTGAATGTGAATGTTCTTTAGAAAAGGGATGCGGCGTTGCTTCTCGCCCGTGTAAAGGACACGCATTCCAGAAGTGGTTATGAGCGAACCGTTGCCGCAAGTGTTTGAAAAGAGCAAGCAGCCCTGCCCCGTGTGAGGATCAAACTCAGGCCCTTCAGATGACAAGACTGACGCACTACCAATTACGCCAACAAGCCCAGCTGCAGTACACACACCGGAAAGTTTGCCTCACATGGATTTCAGTCGCCCGTTCCCTAATCTTTAGAAGCCCTCTGCTGAATGTTGCATTTGCCTTTTGATCTCACCGATACATTTTTGGTCTGTTTCTGTTGCGAGTCCGTCTTTCAGATCTCACCTAGCACAAGTCCCTGTGGCTGAAGTGGCCTCTCTGCTTCAGCATCGTGCCCTCACTCAGCCATTAAAAATGTCACTCGGACTTCTTACATGCTGACATGAAATGTCAAGAGAGAGGGGCGGAGTGACGCTTAAGCCAGAGAGAAGATGAAAAGGGGGCGTGGCTGCGAAACGCTTGACAGCTGCACGATGCTCTCCATGTAAGGCGGGACCACAGGCTAAAGGACACCTTTCGGCACATCAAGCTCTAAGCACACACCTGGAGGATGCGGGAATTGATCCTGCTATCTCCCACATGCAAAGCAAGCGCTGTACCATACAAGCCAACCCCCCTCGCTGGGACTTATGCCTCGGCGTCACCTAGTGCCGCTTGTTCCCCTCTTACCGGGCACAGTTCACTGCCCTTCGTCTGCAAGGCAGTCGTGTAATTGCAGCTTTCTTGACTTATTGATGAAGGTCTGACTGGACGAGCGAATGGCGCCTCTCCCCATCCTCAAGCTCGCTGACAGGTTGAAATGGAAAGTGCTGCCGTGGCTCGTTGGTCTAGTGGTATGATTCTCGCTTCGGGTGCGAGAGGTCCCGGGTTCAACTCCCGGACGAGCCCTCGTGTGCTCTTTTCCTCCTCTTCCACAAGACTGGGAACTGATATCCACATCACTTCGCAGCGTCTGCTTATGGCAAACGATGGAATGTGACTAATGACTGAACGAGCCTGGTGAATTCTCATCACGTGGCACAATGAGAGCGTGCAGTCAGCTGTCCAAGGCGGCAACCTCATTGCTCGTTCAAAAGAACACGTACTGAAAACTCATCACCACTGTGTCGTAGATGAGCACCGCGATCGCTTGTTGTCATGCGTCCTTACTTGGGAAATGCAGAAGCAAAAACTGCCCTCTCTCAGCCACCGAAACGTGTGCGGCTCGCCTTGCGCTCTCTGCGCCTCACATATTTGTCGAGCTGTCTGCTCTTCTTTCTGTTGAAGTAATCAAGTTACGGGGCGTCCTGCAGCCTATGATGTTCTCACTGAGAGCTTTCAAGATTTGAAGGAAAACTACGAGCTTGATGGCTCAAGTCGAACGAATGTGATTGTTAAGCAATCGATGATCAAAAGCACGTCTTCTAACAATTCGTGAGAGTATTATCAGCAGTGTTTTCACTCGGATATACTTTTCACTTGCTAAGCTGACAAATTGGACGAGAAAATGCCGGAGACGCACTCAGTGCAGACTGAGGTTGGGAAGGAGGTGTGGCCCTTCAACGCTTGACAACTGAAGGACATTCTCTCCGCAACGGAGGAGCACCTGTCAGAAGTCGCAGAAGCTAAACAAGAGCACCGGGCTTCCGGAGATCCAAACTCAGACCTGGAGGATGCGGGCATCGATCCCGCTACCATTGCATGCTAAGCGAGCGCTCTACCATTTCAGCTAATCCCCCTCGCTTCATGCGTCTCGGCATCATGTCTTACCGCCTCTGCCCCTCTTACCAGGCACCGCCCACTGCCCTTGGTCTGCAAGGCAGTCCTTTCAAGTGCGATGACGACGCTGAGACCTTCGTTGCCTATTGTACGAGCTGAACTTTTGTGCTCATCAATTCAACGCTCTTTCCATCCACTCATCTTGTCTTTTGACGCTTCGTGTTTTGCGCTCCTTTGACTATCGGCATATCGGGTGACTGCAAACACTGAAGTTCTTGCTTACGGAGTGTGGAACATTGCTTTCAAGTGATCGCTGTTCTGTCATGTTGACGCCGAGTGAATCTTTCTTTGGCAACATGGGCAGGCTGACAACAGTGCGAGCGAAAGTAATGGCAAATTTCTTGACTTATTTCTGAATGTGAATGTTCTTTAGAAAAGGGATGCGGCGTTGCTTCTCGCCCGTGTAAAGGTCACGCATTCCAGATTTGGTTATGAGCGAACAGTTGCCGCAAGTGTTTGAAAAGAGCAAGAGAGGAAGCAGCCCTGCCCCGTGTGAGGATCAAACTCAGGCCCTTCAGATGACGAGACTGACGCACTACCAATTACGCCAACAAGCCCAGCTGCAGTACACACACCGGAAAGTTTGCCTCACATGGATTTCAGTCGCCCGTTCCCTAATCTTTAGACGCCCTCTGCTGAAAGTTGCATTTGCCTTTTGATCTCACCGATACATTTTTGGTCTGTTTCTGTTGCGAGTCCGTCTTTCAGATCTCACCTAGCACAAGTCTCTGTGGCTGAAGTGGCCTCTCTGCTTCAGCATCGTGCCCTCACTCAGCCATTAAAAATGTCACTCGGGCTTCTGACATGCTGACATGAAATGTCAAGAGAGAGGGGCGGAGTGACGCTTAAGCCAGAGAGAAGATGAAAAGGGGGCGTGGCTGCGAAACGCTTGACAGCTGCACGATGCTCTCCATGCAAGGCGGGACCACAGGCTAAAGGACACCTTTCGGCACATCAAGCTCTAAGCACACACCTGGAGGATGCGGGAATTGATCCTGCTATCTCCCACATGCAAAGCAAGCGCTGTACCATACAAGCCAACCCCCCTCGCTGGGACTTATGCCTCGGCGTCACCTAGTGCCGCTTGTTCCCCTCTTACCGGGCACAGTTCACTGCCCTTCGTCTGCAAGGCAGTCGTGTAATTGCAGCTTTCTTGACTTATTGATGAAGGTCTGACTGGACGAGCGAATGGCGCCTCTCCCCATCCTCAAGCTCGCTGACAGATTGAAATGGAAAGTGCTGCTGTGGCTCGTTGGTCTAGTGGTATGATTCTCGCTTAGGGTGCGAGAGGTCCCGGGTTCAACTCCCGGACGAGCCCTCGTGTGCTCTTTTCCTCCTCTTCCACAAGACTGGGAACTGATATCCACATCACTTCGCAGCGTCTGCTTATGGCAAACGATGGAATGTGACTAATGACTGAAAGAGCCTGGTGAATTCTCATCACGTGGCACAATGAGAGCGTGCAGTCAGCTGTCCAAGGCGGCAACCTCATTGCTCGTTCAAAAGAACACGTACTGAAAACTCATCACCACTGTGTCGTAGATGAGCACCGCGATCGCTTGTTGTCATGCGTCCTTACTTGGGAAATGCAGAAGCAAAAACTGCCCTCTCTCAGCCACCGAAATGTGTGCGGCTCGCCTTGCGCTCTCTGCGCCTCACATATTTGTCGAGCTGTCTGCTCTTCTTTCTGTTGAAGTAATCAAGTTACGGGGCGTCCTGCAGCCTATGATGTTCTCACTGAGAGCTTTCAAGATTTGAAGGAAAACCTCGAGCTTGGTGGCTCAAGTCGAACGAATGTGATTGTTAAGCAATCGATGATCAAAAGCACGTCTTCTAACAATTCGTGAGAGTATTATCAGCACTGTTTTCACTCGGATATACTTTTCACTTGCTAAGCTGACAAATTGGACGAGAAAATGCCGGAGACGCACTCAGTGCAGACTGAGGTTGGGAAGGAGGTGTGGCCCTTCAACGCTTGACAACTGAAGGACATTCTCTCCGCAACGGAGGAGCACCTGTCAGAAGTCGCAGAAGCTAAACAAGAGCACCGGGCTTCCGGAGATCCAAACTCAGACCTGGAGGATGCGGGCATCGATCCCGCTACCTCTTGCATGCTAAGCGAGTGCTCTACCATTTGAGCTAATCCCCCTCGCTTCATGCGTCTCGGCATCATGTCTTACCGCCTCTGCCCCTCTTACCGGGCACCGCCCACTGCCCTTGGTCTGCAAGGCAGTCCTTTCAAGTGCGATGACGACGCTGAGACCTTAGTTGCCTATTGTACGAGCTGAACTTTTGTGCTCATCAATTCAACGCTCTTTCCATCCACTCATCTTGTCTTTTGACGCTTCGTGTTTTGCGCTCCTTTGACTATCGGCATATCGGGTGACTGCAAACACTGAAGTTCTTGCTTACGGAGTGTGGAACATTGTTTTCAAGTGATCGCTGTTCTGTCATGTTGACGCCGAGTGAATCTTTCTTTGGCAACATGGGCAGGCTGACAGCAGTGCGAGCGAAAGTAATGGCAAATTTCTTGACTTATTTCTGAATGTGAATGTTCTTTAGAAAAGGGATGCGGCGTTGCTTCTCGCCCGTGTAAAGGTCACGCATTCCAGACGTGGTTATGAGCGAACAGTTGCCGCAAGTGTTTGAAAAGAGCAAGAGAGGAAGCAGCCCTGCCCCGTGTGAGGATCAAACTCAGGCCCTTCAGATGACGAGACTGACGCACTACCAATTACGCCAACAAGCCCAGCTGCAGTACACACACCGGAAAGTTTGCCTCACATGGATTTCAGTCGCCCGTTCCCTAATCTTTAGACGCCCTCTGCTGAATGTTGCATTTGCCTTTTGATCTCACCGATACATTTTTGGTCTGTTTCTGTTGCGAGTCCGTCTTTCAGATCTCACCTAGCACAAGTCTCTGTGGCTGAAGTGGCCTCTCTGCTTCAGCATCGTGCCCTCACTCAGCCATTAAAAATGTCACTCGGACTTCTGACATGCTGACATGAAATGTCAAGAGAGAGGGGCGGAGTGACGCTTAAGCCAGAGAGAAGATGAAAAGGGGGCGTGGCTGCGAAACGCTTGACAGCTGCACGATGCTCTCCATGTAAGGCGGGGCCACAGGCTAAAGGACACCTTTCGGCACATCAAGCTCTAAGCACGCACCTGGAGGATGCGGGAATTGATCCTGCTATCTCCCACATGCAAAGCAAGCGCTGTACCATACAAGCCAACCCCCCTCGCTGGGACTTATGCCTCGGCGTCACCTAGTGCCGCTTGTTCCCCTCTTACCGGGCACAGTTCACTGCCCTTCGTCTGAAAGGCAGTCATGTAATTGCAGCTTTCTTGACTTATTGATGAAGGTCTGACTGGACGAGCGAATGGCGCCTCTCCCCATCCTCAAGCTCGCTGACAGATTGAAATGGAAAGTGCTGCTGTGGCTCGTTGGTCTAGTGGTATGATTCTCGCTTAGGGTGCGAGAGGCCCCGTTTTCAACTCCCGGACGAGCCCTCGTGTGCTCTTTTCCTCCTCTTCCACAAGACTGGGAACTGATATCCACATCACTTCGCAGCGTCTGCTTATGGCAAACGATGGAATGTGACTAATGACTGAACGAGCCTGGTGAATTCTCATCACGTGGCACAATGAGAGCGTGCAGTCAGCTGTCCAAGGCGGCAACCTCATTGCTCGTTCAAAAGAACACGTACTGAAAACTCATCACCACTGTGTCATAGATGAGCACCGCGATCGCTTGTTGTCATGCGTCCTTACTTGGGAAATGCAGAAGCAAAAACTGCCCTCTCTCAGCCACCGAAACGTGTGCGGCTCGCCTTGCGCTCTCTGCGCCTCACATATTTGTCGAGCTGTCTGCTCTTCTTTCTGTTGAAGTAATCAAGTTACGGGGCGTCCTGCAGCCTATGATGTTCTCACTGAGAGCTTTCAAGATTTGAAGGAAAACTACGAGCTTGATAAAAGAATCAATTTAAATGTTTCTTGAAAAACGGATCCTTCTAAATATCGGAAGTCCAACGTCTCATGGAAACTGTCTGTGTAACGGTCTAACGTGATAACGTGATAACCACTACACTCTGGAAACGGTGGGAAATTGTGCCCAGTGGCCCAGTGCTGAGCTACGCCAATGCTGTTCAGGGGCTATTCAGGGGCCAATGCTATTCGATGTGAATTGAATGCTATTCAACTCGCCAATGCTATTCAGGGGTGGAAAAGGGTGGAGCCGTGTGTGTCTTTTGTTCAAAGACACCCCCATCTCAGAGCCGGAAGTAC
Organism: Lepisosteus platostomus; assembly: GCF_059453375.1. Taxonomy (NCBI): domain Eukaryota; kingdom Metazoa; phylum Chordata; class Actinopteri; order Semionotiformes; family Lepisosteidae; genus Lepisosteus; species Lepisosteus platostomus. Next base: position 445,911 of record NW_028291680.1, read on the forward strand.
AGGCCTTCCTCCCGCAGGTCCACAAAGATGTTATTTTTTAAGAAGATCCTGCGAAAGTCGGCCATCCGCCTCTCAGCCCTGCAGTAGGCCAGGCTGAGAGAGAAGCAGTCCTTCACCCTGGCAATGCACAGCCTGACAAGGTCTGGCTTCAGGCCATTGTACATCATGAGGTTCCTCCTCTCCCAGACAGCTGTCCTCGTTAGGCTGAGGAGGAGGTTCACTAAAATGGCGTTAACCCCCCTCTCAGACCCGCGGTACCCAAAGAGGAACAGCTCTTTCCAGGGCACCCCGTCAAGAACAGCTCCTCGAACAGAGCGAAACAGGCCATCCAGCAGATCCGTCAAGTACGCCCTGGCTCGAGCTGGGGGAAGATCTTACCCCAGAACACCTCTGAGACCGGCACTCTGAAGCGTTTCGCCACCATCAGCCTGTAGAACATGCTGGTGGTGAACCCCAGGAGGTCCACCCCACGGTCCCCCCACTTCACCCTCAGCTCCGGCCAGGCCGGGCCTGCTGCCCCGTCTTGTAGATGGAGCTTCTCCAGCCAACTGTCCGGGAGACCGAGTTTGAGCTGCTCGTAATCCTGATGGATCTTACTGACAGGCAGCTCGTCGTCGACCTCTCGCACAGCGTCGACAATAGCCTGGGTGGGCAGAAATCCGTCCTTTACTTCATAAAGAAGATCCTTGACCTTGGATATGCCAGCCTCGTAGAGCTGCCTGTTCCATCGAGACACCAGCAGGGGGTCGAGGAACAGAGGCTGTTCCAGAATCTGGGCCCGGGTCTCCGGCGTGTAGGAGACATGCTGGGACATGAACTACCCCCTCGCCAGCAGGACCTCCCTGTAAAAGGAGGGCAGATGTTTTATCAACCCCGGAGTCAGCCTCACCAGGAGAGTCTCCTGCCCCAAGCCCCCGCAAGTCTCGAGGTAGCTTCCCATACCAATCTTCCAAATGCTGACATTATCCAGGTCAAGGAACTTCTTCACTACTTTCAGCCTAAAGCTTTTCAGCTTCAGGCCTACATCACACAGCTTCAGCCCACCCCTGGAGATTTTCCCAATGAGGGTGTCATGAGTGACCCGCGGAGGCTTCCCCTCCCACACGAATCCCACCACCAGTTGCCTAATCTCATTCTCTACCCGTTCAGGAAGAGGCATCACAGACAGTGGGTACCACAAGAGGGACAGGCACAGTGTGTTAACGAGCAGGACCCTTCCCTTTAGGGTCAGGGACCTGTGTCTCCACCGATTTAATTTGCCCTCATCTTAATGAGCTTCTCCTTCCACAGGAGAAGCCCAGTGGCCTGCTCATCAGCGTTAATGTAGATGCCAAGGACCTTCAGGTGACCCGTCTCAACCCTGAAAGGGTAACCGAAGAGCGGGGCAAGGTCTGCCCTCCCCACCGGCATGACCTCAGACTTCTCCAAGTTTACCTTGGCGCCCGAGGCAGCGCAGTAGGCCTGCACCACCTCTAAAATGGCCGAGATCTCCGCCACCTCTGCCAACGTCAGTCTGGTGTCGTCAGCATATTGGTAGATCAACGAGGTGGCGGTGCCCCCAGGCAAGGTCACTGGTAAGAAGCTCGTGAGGGAACCATTCACCTTGACACAGCTCACGATCCCCTTGTACACGAGCCTCACCCAGGAGATGAAGGCCTCGCCGAAGCCAAAGCTCTTCAAGACCTCAAACAGGAAGGAATGCTCCACCCTGTCGAAGGCCTTCTCCTGGTCCAGTTTCAGGACGTATCCACCCCTCGGCTGCTCCCGCATAAGGTCCACAACATCTCTGATGGAGCACACCGTGTCCGCGATGTCTCTCCACTTGACGCAGTAAGTCTGCGAAGGCGACAGGATCCTGGGCAGAACCTTCCCGAGCCTGAGGGAGAGAACACGAGTTAGTATCTTATAGTCTGTGTTCAACAGACTGATCGGGCGAAAGTTTTTCAAAAGGGAGGGATCCCCCTGCTTTTTGTAGACAAGAGAGATCACCCCCCTTCTCATAGATGGGGTCAGAGCGCCGGTCCTGGCAATCTCCTGGAACACCTACAGAAGGAGGGGCCCCAGGGACTGCTGAAAGTGTCTGTAGAGCTTGGAGGAGAGCCCGTCCCACCCAGGGCTCTTGTTAGGAGACGAGCCCCGAAGTGCTTCAAGCACTTCCTCCAAGCTCAGCGCACTGTCACAGAGCTCACGATCGCTCTGTGACAGGCGGGTACTCACCCAAGCCAGCATGGCCCGGGTCTGCTGCTCATCCACCACTTCGGCCAGAACAAGGCGCTATAAAAAGAAAACACCTCATTCCTAACGGCCTCGGGGGCAGAGAGCCGCACACCGTCCTCTCCCACCAGCTCCTCGATGAAGGAGCTGCGCTGCCTCTCCTGCTCCAGGCCGAAAAAGAACCTCGTGCTCTTCTCGCCCTTGGCAAGATACTGGGCTCTGCTGCGCACCCTGGCTCCTCTCCACTTCTCCTCCTCCAGGGCTTGCAGCTCACCCCTCAGCTCCAGCAAGAGCTCGCAGCCCCCGCCGTGATCTGCCAGGAGCCCGAGCTCTGAGGTGATCCGAGCCCGAAGCTGTCTCTCCCGCCTGGCCTTCTCCCGCCCCCGGGACAGGCCATACTAGATACTGAACTCTTTGATGGCGTACTTGAGATTATCCCACCAGACCAGCTTTTCTGACCTATACAGGGGACACTGCAGCTGCTGCCGGATAAGGTCTTCTATGCCCTGACAGAATGAAGCCTCCCCAGGAGCGCCTTATTAAAGCACCAGAGGCCGGGGCACCGGTCCTCCTGTGCCCCTGCTAGAGAAAAGTGAAGCACAGCATGGTCGCTCAGGGTCATGAACACATAGCGCATCTGGCTCAGGCACGGGAAGAGACTCATGTGCCCCTGCAACAGGTCGATCCGGCTCTGTCTCAAGACACCTTCGACGACCTGCCGCCGAGAAAAGTCCCTCCGCGCACACTAAGCCTGACGCCACGCATCCACGAACCAGTGAGCTTCCGCACTGCGCTCCAGGAAGCTGCGAGCAGCACTGCTCTTAAAGGTCATCCCAACCGCGACATCGAGCGCACTCAGTGCACAGTTAAAATCTCCGACGACCAGCCCTGGCTGCTGAAAGCAGCTCGCCTCCAGCTGCTTGAAGAAGGCGAGCCGCTCAGCTTCCCCATTGGGGGCGTAGATGTTGCTCAGCAGCACGGACTGTCCAGGAAACCCAAGACAGACCTGCAGGAGCTGGCCCTACGTGTCGCGGTGCAGGAGCCTTACGCTCTCGTACACTCCCCTCCTCACCAGCACAGCCACCCCCCTCCTGCACAGGCTGGAGGTGTTGCTGTAAAACAGCTCCCCGTCCCACTGTGCTCGCACCTTCCGGACACACTCCTCGTCCCAGAAGGTCTCCTGGAGGCAGACAACATCCGTCCGCCCCAGCAGAGCTAACACTGCCCCCAGCTTTGCTCAGTCCCTCAGCCCGTTGGCGTTTAAAGAGGCGAAAGTTGCCATCACGCATATGGCCATAAGAGTGAAATTAATTCTCCGGCCCGCGCGACAGTTCCCCCGCCCTTTCTGCCACATTCTCATTGCCAACACTTGCCGCTTCCTCCCCACCTCCTGTCTCCGCCACCGCAGAGACATCAGGGATGGGTCTGCGGACAACTCTTGAACTGGGCTTCAGGTTGGGCTGAGGCCTGACGTGGTGCCACTGGATTCCAGCCTTCGAGGGCCCAGGCGGTTGTACCCCGGCTTGCCCACAGCTGGGGAACCGCTGACGGTGATGGTGGTGGTGGTGCTGGTGCCGTCGCCTCCTCCCTCTGCCTCTCTCCCTGCACAGGCTTGGGTGTCAAAAGCCCACTGGTACGCTGAGGGGCAGCCTCTGGTGGTGGTGGTGCCCGTAGGATCTCAGCTGCACCACGCTGCACCGCCGCATGTTGTGGAGCAACCTCCCTCTGCTTCTCTTGCGGCACAGAGTGGGATGCAGCAGGATTGTTAGGGCAACGGGGCGCCTCTGCTGGTGGAGATGCTGGCTGGTCCCCGGCTCCTTTCTGCTGCTCTGTACCCAGGATTGGAGGGGCCTCCTCTGCCTCTCTCTCATCACCGGCTGGGGCGTTGCTGGCTCACTGGGGTCCTGGGGCGCCGCTGCTAGCAACTCTCCATGCTCAGCTGCAGTGGCCACTCGTAGTCCATCTTCAACCCCCTCAGCGTTGCGGGCAGCTGCTCCTGCGGCGGCTGGATCTTCTGGCTCTGGCTCGCAGTTGCAGCTCATGAGCGCATGGAGGCAGTCCGGGCACTTGGCAGCGGTGCATTTCCTGGCGCGATGGCCGGGCTGTCTGCACTCATAGAAGAGGAACTCAGGGCAGTCCTTGGCGATGTGCCCCAAGTCCAGGCAGACATGACACACCCTTTTTGCTGGTCGTGGAGGACCCTGAAGTACTGCCCCCCCTCTGCCGTGGCGAAGCGGGTGCTGTATGGCAACGAGGCTACATGATCGGGAAAGCGAATCCGAACAAACCTCGTGCCATCAGCAATGGTGGTCCCGGGGTAGTGGCGCATCCTGATGTCCGAAATGACTCTCACCCCCCAGCTACTCAGCTTCTCCTTGATAGTCTAATCTGAGATATATGCCGGGAGGTGGAGGAAGGACACCACTACCTCCTTCCGCTCCAGCCAGCGGCAGTAGCAGGGTGTGCCCTGCACATCCAGCCCCACAGCCACCGCGTCCGCATGTTCTTTTGAGTCCAGAGTCAGTTCAAACTCTTTTGGCGTCTGGGGGCGGCAGGCAAAAAGAGAGCCCTCCCCACAGACGCCGTACACAGCTGCGATAATAGCACCCGCAGACGGTTTCTCCACGCCGCTCACATCCACCACAACAGTATGCGCCCTTGCAAAAACCCGCCGGGGGGGTCGATCCGAATTCCTCATCCTTCTCTTTCCTACACCACTCTCCTCCTCCACTACAATAACATTCTCTGCCTCCATGTTTTTTCCTTCCATTAAAACACAAACAGGACTCAGAAAGCAACAAAAAAGCAACAACAAAAAACCAAAAGTCTCTCCCCTCCCCAAACAGCGCTAGGCTGAAGGGGAGGGCTTCAAAAATCAACCAAAAATTCACAAAAAACCACAAAAATTCACAAAAAACAAAGTCTTACTTGAGACAAACAAATGCTCTATTCCTCTCCTTCTTCCTGCTCTCACGCTGACCACGGCCCCTGTGACGTCAGAGGGCCTGCTCAAGGGGGTGTGGCCGTAAGCGAGAGCAGGGCTCAATGGCACCTTTCTTATAGAGAGGACAGCTCCGTCACCTCTTTTACGACGCTGCTTTTTTCCCTTGCGTTTTTCTCTTCTTCCCACGTTCTCTCTCTTCACTGCCTTCGTCCCCACTGTATTTCACTTCAGTCTTTCACTTGTAGCGGCAATGCTTGTTAATAAGACAGAATTAAGTGTTGCTGTGCTTTCCCAAATGAGGCCCCATCTCTCTATTCATTTATGTAGTGCAGCCAATGAGAAGCTATTCATGCAGGCTGATTTAAAGATGTTTTCTATTGATAAGAGACAGCTCCCAAATGGGGATGCACTTAGCTAAGACTGGCTATCATGATCAATGGTCATCCATTGGCGCCTATCTGTCTAGGGAGTGCCAGATGGACATCTGGACTGCGTTCCTAAGTGTCAGGAGTAAGTGACTCATATCTCACCTTGATCAACCAATCAGGGACTGGTAGGGCCGAGTAACCCACGTGGGTCTCTGATGCCAACGAAACTTTCAGCCAATGAACAAGCTGAAGTTCCTCCAGGTAAAAACAGGCAACACAGAACTTTTCAAAGGAGAACTCCAGGGGTGCGAGACAGTTCCAGTTCCAGGGGGGCAGGACAGCCCAGGTGCAGAAAGGCTCCCAAGGGCAGGACATTCTCGCAGCGCGCCTCCTGACCATCCTGAGACTCAGCCCGGACAACCACGGAACGGCCAGTGTGTCAGAGTGCCAGAACTTTCCTCTATTCTAAGAGTCTAGAGCGGAGGTTACCAGAGAGTAACCAGAGGATCCACACGAGGTTAGCACCAGCAGCAAGCCTCGTGAACAGGTCAGAACTGTGGACAGCTGAATCACTATTCAGAACTAGCGCTTCATCAGGAACGAACCGGTATTCTTCCTCACCTGCTGGGACCCACACTCATCTTTTCTCCTGTGCACAAACTTTGCTAGTTAAAGCCAACACTAACTAGCCGGTCAGTGAGCATCAGCAGCGCACCGTCGCAAGCCACACAGCACAGCCTGGCACGGAGAGCCCGCAGGATATCTACATCCCCAGAGATTGGATGAGCATTCAACTGCACTTCATCACAGCTCGAGAATTCAATTGTTATTCCAACCAGTTGATATCAATTTAATTCCTAAGAGTTATGTACTTGTTTTGAGTATCTAATGTAGAAGTTATAACCAAGTTCATTTACGAAACGGTCTAAATGAATGATATACTGAACGTATGTCCTCTTGATATATGTAACTCTTCGTAACTGATTGAATATATACCTTTTGTATTCTGATAACCCTCTCGATAAGATCTGTTAGGTTTACATGCATATTTTATGTATAAATATTTTATGTATAAATATTTTATTAATAAATATTTCCTCGTGTATTAGTACCTGTGTGTATGCGTTGTTTGAGTTATATCGCATGGTTGGATTCTAGCCATTAAAATAATCATTTTATTATTTACTGCTACAATTAATAATTATCCCAGTAAATGCCCAAACCCTACAGAACTGGTGCCTCGTGAGAGCACACTACAACTGTATTATTATTATTATTATTATTATTATTATTATTATTATTGAGAGACAGGCTCACTGTCTGTTCCTCAGGCTAGGACAGGAAGTCATGCACTCTATTATTATTATTGAGAGACAGGTTCACTGTCTGTTCCTCAAGCTGGGACAGGAGATCACACACTGTATTATTATTATCGAGAGACCTGCTCTTTCCTGATTGTTCCTTAGGCTGGGACAGGAGATCATAATCTGCTTTATTATTATTGAGAGACTGGCTCACTCCTGTCTGTTCCTGAGGCTGGGACAGTGGATCACATACTATATTATTATAACTGAGAGACAGGCTCACTTTCTATTCCCCAGACTGGGACAGAAGATCACACACTGTATTATTATTGAGAGACAAGCTCACTGTCTGTTCCTCATGCTGGGACAGGAGATCACACACTGTATTATTTTTATTGAGAGACAGGCTCACTGTCTCTTCCTCAGGCTGGGACAGGAGGTCACACACTGTATTATTATTATTATTGAGAGACAGGTTCACTGTCTGTTCCTCAGGCTGGGACAGGAGATCACACACTGTGTTATTATTATTGATAGACAGGCTCACTGTTCCTCAGGCTGGGACAGGAGATCACACTTTATTATTATTATTATTGAGAGACAGGCTCACTGTCTGTTCCTCATGCTGGGACAGGAGATCACACTCTGTATTATTATTATTGAGAGATAGGTTCACTGTCTGTTCCTCCGACTGGGACAGGAGATCACACAGTTTATTAATATTATTGTTGAGAGACATGCTCACTGTCTGTTCCTCTGGCTTTGGCAGGAAATGACACACTGTATTATTAGTAATGAGAGACAGGCTCAGTGTTCCTCATGCTGGGACAGGAGATCAAAAACTGTATTATTATTATTGAGAGACAGGCTCACTGTCTGTTCCTCAGATTTGGACAGGAGATCACACACTGTATTATTATTATCGAGAGACTTGCTCTTTCTTGACTGTTCCTTAGGCTGGGACAGGAGATGATAATCTGCTTTATTATTATTGAGAGACTGGCTCACTCCTGTCTGTTCCTCAAGATGGGACAGTGGATCACACACTATATTATTATTACTGAGAGACAGGCTCACTGTCTGTTCCTCAGGCTGGGACAGAAGATCACACACTGTATTATTATTATTGAGAGACAGGCTCACTGTCTGTTCCCCAGGCTGGGACAGGAGATCACACAATGTATTATTATTATTATTGAGATACAGGCTCACTGTCTGTTCCTCAGACAGGGACAGGAGATCACACAGTTTATTAATATTATTATTGAGAGACAGGATCACTGTCTGTTCCTCAGGCTAAGACAGGAGATCACACACTGGATTATTATTATTGAGAGACAGGTTTAGTGTCTGTTCCCCAGGCTGGGACAGGAGATCAAAAACTGTATTATTATTATTGAGAGACAGGCTCGCTGTCTGCTCCTCAGGCTGGGACAGGAGATCACACACTGTATTATTATTATTGAGAGACAGGCTCACTGTCTTTTCCTCAGGCTGGGAAAGGAAGTCCCACACTGTATTATTATTATTGAGAGACTGGCTCACTCCTGTCTGTTCCTCAGGTTGGGACAGGAGATCACACACCGTATTATTATTATTGAGAGACAAGCTCACTGTTCCTCTGGCTGGGAGAGGAGGTCACACACTGTATTATTATTATTGAGAGACAGGCTCACTGTCTGTTCCTCATGCTGGGACAGGAGATCACACATTGTATTAATATTATTGAGAGACAGGCTCACTGTTCCCCAGGCTGGGACAGTAGATCACACTGTATTATTATTATTGAGAGACAGGCTCACTGTCTGTTCCTCAGGCTAGGACAGGAAGTCATGCACTCTATTATTATTATTGAGAGACAGGTTCACTGTCTGTTCCTCAAGCTGGGACAGGAGATCACACACTGTATTATTATTATCGAGAGACCTGCTCTTTCCTGATTGTTCCTTAGGCTGGGACAGGAGATCATAATCTGCTTTATTATTATTGAGAGACTGGCTCACTAGCGAAGTTTGTGCACAGGAGAAAAGATGACTGTGGGTCCCAGCAGGTCAGGAAGAAGACCAGTTCGTTCCTGATGAAGCGATAGTTCTGAATAGTGATTCAGCTGTCCACAGTTCCGACCTGTTCACGAGGCCAGCTGCTGGTGCTAACCTCGGGTGGATCGTTTGGTTACTCTCTGGCAACCTCCGCTCTCGACTCTTAGAACAAAGCAAAGTTCTGGCACTCGGACACACTGGCCGTTCCGTGGTTGTCTAGGCTGAGTCTCAGGATGGTCAGGAGGCGCGCTGCGAGAATGTTCTGCCCTTGGGAGCCTTTCTGCTCCTGGGCCGTCCTGCCCTGGAATTGTCTCACAGCCCTGGAATTCTCCTTTGAATTCCCTTTAGAATAGTCTTGGAGCTCTGTGTTGCCTGTTTTTACCTGGAGGAACTTCAGCTCGTTTATTGGATGAAAGTTTCATGGGCATCAGAGACCCTCGTGGGTTACTCGGCCCTACCAGTCCCTGATTGGTTGATCAAGGTGAGATATGAGTCACTTACTCCTGACACTTAGGAATGCAGTCCAGATGTCCATCTGGCACTCCCTAGACAGATAGGCGCCAATGGATGCCCATTGATCATGATAGCCAGACTTAGCTAAATGCATCCCCATTTGGGAGCTGTCCCTTATCAAAAGAAAACATCTTTAAATCAGCCTGCCTGAATAGCTTCTCTGTGGCTGCACCACAGAGATGAAGAGAGAGATGGGGCCTCATTTGGGAAAGCACAGCAACACTTAATTCTCTCTTATTAACAAGCATTGCCGCTACAATTAGTAGGAATTGCAATATTTTGAAAATGTAATATGTTTTAAAGGATTAAAGGGAAAAGAAATACTTTATATACGCAAACTAATTCTACTGAGCTCCTCTAAACAATATCACCTGAAGAATTGTCAAAGCACAGTGTATCAATTTGGGTGACAGTGGGGGAAAAGGATCACAACATTGAAAACCACAAGGCTTATTTTCAACAACAAAATTTGTGCTTGATAATATTTGACAAAAAAAATAATATTACACGCACGGAAATCAATATTTACCATTAGGGTAGAATGCAGCATAGAACAGTTGGATAGAAGGTTAGTGTAACTCTATAGTGTATCACAGAGGCTGGTCTCTTCCCCTCATTATGCAGGCTGACTTGTTCACAGTGAACTGTCCTCCAGCGATAGTCAGCTGTAATCACTGATGCAGACATGATGTTAATACTCTGACACCATCTTGGCTGATTTGGTTAAAGTGTTTTCCTATTAAACAGGAGATTCTGCGTTCAAATCCCAGCAGTGTCTTTCTTCTTGTCTTGTCTTACAAAATGTATCTCTATGGATGATTACATGCAGCTTGATTTTGTTTAATGCAAGTTTTCATTCCCTTTCTGATGGCTCTCTACAGTAATTTTTAAAAGTACTAATCGGGATGGATTACTGTACATATCCTCAGTAAAGGGGAATATATAAGTAGTGACTATCCAAATTGCATTTTTGTGTGAAACACATTTCAGAAAATCGAAAACCAATTTTCAAAACTCACAATAACAAGACAAAGGCAAAACATAAGTTCACTTGCACTTTATGCATATTTACCACAACCTTGCCTTCTGATCATAAAAAGTCTTAATTTTCATATAGCAGTTTTAAATGGGACATTCAGAACATGGCATATGAGAATATATGGTTAACCGAGGATGAGCAAAGGATGATCGCACTTTCTGCTTATCGCTATGAACCTACCCCTGGTTATAAAAATGTCTCAAAATTCTGACACTGAGGTGTGAGACACAATGTAACAGGCTCTCATAATCCCGAAATACAAGAAATTTTACTGTAGCGTTTTATAAATTTGACCCTGTGAACATTGCATGTCCCTCCATCCTCATTACCAAAACATCTCAATGTCCCGACACTATGTACTTTTGTAATTACAACATTTCACTGTTTCATTTATGAGTTGTGACATTGTGAACATGGCATGTTAAAGTATTTAGAAAATCTAGATCAGAACAGGCTAAATGCAATTCCTAGTGATTTATCATTTTCTTACTTTCTAAATGAAAAAAAAAATTTTTCAGTGATTATGACACTTCAGTATGACATAAAATATGCTTCAATGACAGAATAAATAATAATAATAAATAATCATCGAAAAAATACCCAAAGTGGACATTCATAGTTGTGATTATAGGAATGTTAGATATCGGGTGAGTAGCTGCGTCAGCATGCGTAGGCTGCAAAGGAACAAGTAAAGGACTATTCCTGCTGAAAAGAGAAGAAAAGAATCACAATGTTTCGGCTGTGGAGCCTTCTTCAGGTGTGAGAAAGACAGGGCAGTAAGCAAAGATAGTTTTCTTTTTATCTTTGCTGAGTGCAGTTTATCGCTGATGACAACATCAAAGACATTAAGGAGTTTTTACAGCTAACAGCTCCACATCAACTTCCTTACATAACTAACCTCATCAGATCCCTCAACTCCCAACTCTTCCAGTTTCTCACTTCAGAGAAGGAAAAAAAACTCAAAATCCTCTACAGAGAAAAACCATCAACACCCTTATCACCTCCACCAATCCTAACCTTGGTGTTACTACACCCTCTGACCTTTCCCTTTCACCCCTTTGCATCCTCAGCTAACATATTTTAATAGTACAACAAAATTACAATAGATTGTACAGTATTTATGTTTAAAATTAAGGTAAATATGTCAAAATATCGAAGTTCAAATGCACGGTGCTAATGTAACAATGCTTGCATGTTCTTAAACAAATCTGCATTGTATTTTTAAAATATTTCAGCAGAGGATGCAACGGGGGTATAAATGACGACTCGACTTTTTCTTGGGTGAATATGGTTTTCTGGGGAGTTGCGATGTTGGGCATACAGTAATTGGACATTTCCCGGTGATTCTGACACCTGTTAAGCACTCGCATTTCCTGCAAATATTAAAATGGTTAAGGTTTCGCTGAGAAATCCAATCGACCTTTGCGAAGACAATGTTTACATCACATAAGAAACACGTCTCTGGGTGGACTCGAACCACCAACCTTTCAGTGAACAACCGAACGCGCCACACAGACGGAATGGTGGGTCCGTGTCTCACATCACAACTTTCAGGTTAAGCTGGTAATATTTCTTCTGCACTGATAATCAAGAATTGAATTTCATTTCTCGCAAGCTGTGTGAATTTCTTGAAATACAAGTTTTCCAGAAAGGAAATGAATACATGCATTCAACGAAATCAAGCCCTTTGTGATAGTCTGAAATGGTACGTTATGTACCACAAGATAGGAAAAAAAACATGACTGGGATTTTAACCTACGTGACCTACGGGTAAAGTTAGCTCGAAGTTCGAAAACGATTTTGGCACGCCTGTAGCGCTTTCACGAAACCTCTTAGAGTTACAAAAACACTTGCTTTGTGTATAAAATACATTGTGGATGATTTCTCAGCCTTTACTTTTTCGGTTTTATGACATTTTTTTGACCAAGCACGAATATTCTTTTGTCCATATCTTCGCAATGGAAGCACAGAACGCCGTCAAACCAAATGCATTTTAAATACCACGACTTGTGGATATTTCCACACCCTTTTTCCACCTCCGGTTTTTCATCGATGCGTAATTACGCACGAACTGGAACCCGGGGGACCGCTGTGTGCACACGTTCACAACGCGAGAAATACTGTTCAATACGACTTCATGCGAAAAACCCGTATATGACCATAGGAAGCAGAACAGCGCAGTCTCCCATTACCCAGACTGTAAGCACGGGAATAAAGCTTTGTTTGATTTCTGAAACCCTTCCTTTACATCCTGTTTTCATTCAGGTAAGGGTCAACTATATTCACAATACTACTGACAGCAGGAAGATTAAAATATTCTTTTCTCAGCAGCTTATTAAAAACAGCTCCCATGATGTTCAAACCGACGTTTTACACAGAACACTGACACAGCGAAGTCTGTCGCGATTGTGAAAGTTAGAGAATGTGTTCCAGCGGGTGCCTTCATCTCGTGAGCGTCAGTCTCGCCCGTAGCTGCGAGAAGGTTAAAAGCGCACAAGTGATCTGTCTTTCGTCAAAGTAATTGCCGGAGCAGTAAGACGCAGAGCACCATCCAGCAACTGTAGACGATGTTCGGGGAAGAGCTTATTCTGTTTTTAGCACAGGGAGTGAGAATGAGCTCAGTCCGGCTCCCAGCAGAATCCATCCTGGTTTGGTTACAGTGCGTCTGAGGCTCTTTGGATCGCAACATAAAAAAAAACAATTGCTCACATCGTGTGACTTCCACGACAGGAAGGAAAGATATCACTTAAAAAAATCAGAACTGAAGATTTGGATCCTGGGCCTCAATTTGATCAAATTATTAAAATAATAATTATCAAAATATCAGATTGTGTTTCTGCAACATTTCGTGCACAGTACACCATTTTAATCTAAAAAAGTCACAACGAGGGCTTTACACGCAGTCTGGGGTATTTTCCCCTTTTATATTTTTGCCACTTTATATCGAACCTGTTATACTCCCAGAAGTGCACAGTAGCTTGTACTTAATAAAAATGTACAATTCACCACTGGTATAAACAGATGTGTGCCGTGTTTGCCTTTGTAAGCATTTGTTTAAAAAATAAGTTCACAATACGATATAAACACAGAAAGCACAAACTTTATAATACAACGATACAAAATCAATACCAAATCATTATGCCAATTAAGAACCTATCCTTTGAAAACAGAGAACACCTTTAAATCTACAAAAAAAATTGACATTTGTACAGATGCAGCCATTCAAAATGGGTGAGGTATTTCACGGCATACCGCAACACGCCCACCGGGGTATCACGCGGTATCACGTGTGTCACGTGACTAGCTATCCAGCGTCGCCTTGTAAAACCGCCAGGGGGAGCTTAACCTCTCATGTACAGCATTCGAGCCTTTAATTTTGAACTGTGTATTACAGCATGTTAATCATCAGTCATTCAAATGTTTTATGAAAGCAAGATTGCTCAGTTGGACAAAAGTACACAACCTACCTTTATCAGAAATATTTATGCATCAAAGCCTTTACTGAAGATATTACTAATAGTATTAATAATGGATGACTTTGGACAAGCTGTATACTCAAAGTATAATTTCTTTAGCACATTTGTACAAGCACTTGGAATCTGTCCAAGCCATACTTTGTCAGGCATTTTGTTTTACTTCAACGGGCATAAAAACTTCCTTGCTTTTAACAGGGCGTTTCATAATTTCTAGCTACGAAAATGATTTAAAATGTGACACCTATCATTCAACTAGAGCTTAAAATATCACAAGGAAAAATACACACCGGTATTCCATTTCTCCCTAAACATTTTAAGCTTCGAAGTCTTTAACTAACGTGATACCGGAGTCAACAAGCATACTTTTAGAATTTGATTAAAAGGGAATATAATATGGAATCGCGTATCTCAAGAAATTAATAACGATATAATTATATTCATGTTGCAAAAGAACTGCAACGGACATAAAAACTCCCTTGCATGGTTTCATTACGACCAGAATCGGTCTTCAGATATTTTTAACTTGATTTACAGTATTTGAGAGGTATGTCTTAACACCGATACTACAGTGCTTAAGTACTGCTCACGTATATGTTTCTAGGTTTATATTATGCATTTCATACGGTCAAATTACTTTTGAGCAACTAATAAGAAGCGCGAAACGGTATGCGTTTTACTTTCGTTTTGTGCTGGGACCCGTGGATTGATTAGAGATATCAAGTACATACAAGTCATTTTTTAAATGTTGTAGTTCGTCTTGAAAAAATGTTACGAGTACATCATCTATCAACAATTACACAGGTTCTGTTTCCATATTGCGGATTTTGGTTAGGTAATATTATTTTCTAGATTTCACGTTGTGAATATGATGGGATGTCTGATGGGATGTTTCTAAAAATCTATCCTCTGTAAAACGTCTTCTCTAGTTGTCCTGCATATGTATTCGCTAATGAAGCTGTGTGTTCTGAGCCTGGATCTCTACATTTCTGTATGAACCAGCTTAGAGGGCTAAAGACAGCTTGTGTTTAAATTGAGTGTAAGGCAATTTATGCTTCTAAAGTCATGGTCAGCATTTATTTTTGTACTGTGCTGTAAACTTGTTCTGTGCCAAGTCACATTATTTTATAGCGTTTTTATAGCGTTATCAAATACGGTGTTACTGTAGTTTACTGAGTCCCATGTCACATGGTCTATGATTGAAACCTGTAAAACCGGTTTAATTCGTCACAGCCAGCACTCAGGTGTGAGGGTCTTCTGCTCAGAATGAAACGCTAAAATGTTTGTGTATATTCTAATGGTAGTGGGGGCAGGGTGTGTGGGAACAGGTTTGGTTGAAATTGCATTGGAGATCTATGTTCTTCACACCTGAAACATTTTCTCTGAAAGCATTTTCTTCGCAGTTTAACCGATCTTGTTACAGCATGTTACGGTTTACTATTATTAACCATATTAATTTTAAATGCTTAATGTAAAATCTTGTAAAAATATATTTTCATTGTTCAAATATACATTAAGTCTGACTATCATATAATAAGTTAAATACAAAACTAAAGAAAAAATAGGGTTAAATATAATTCAAAATATTTTGCTAACAATGTTAACTGTTTATGAATAATAAAATGTATTAACTAAGGAGTAGGATGGCACAGTTGTTAGTATGTTTTTTGTTTTGTTTCTTTTTCATAAATACAACAGTAGTACCTGATGTCTCAGTGGCTTTCAAAATTAAATTATGCATGCAAACCTGTGAACTAGAAAGATAACTAAGATATCCATCCATTATATTCCATAATATCCATGAAATATATGGCGCTGAAATACAGTATGTGTGACGCATAAAAGACACCAAGGGATTGGGTGAGCTCCCATCACAAAAAAAAAAACTGCGAACCTGCACTACAGCGACCATAGTACAGTATGGAGACCAAGGCGTTTTACGGAAGAGACGGGGTGCTTCTGCCGCCCCAGCTTCCAAAGAGCGAAGGGTAAGCAAATACAGCAGACTTCATCTGAAATACGCGATTACAGCGCATATTACAAGGTATTATTGCCGTTTTGAATTTTAAATTCAATTATAATTATTTCTTCGTAGCCTGTTCTTCAAGAAAACACCGCACCGGCGAAACGATCTACCACCAGGACAGTAAAAAAGAAAGCGGTAAGATGGAAAAAAAGAAAAGTTTATTTTGACTTCTGTTCCGCGACTGATGAATACTACTGTGTGACTTTATTTCTTACATGAATTATGTTATTTTGCCACAGGCCGTGGGTCTCTGCTCTCGGCCACTGGCCAGGGTGCCAACCTGTAGAAGCAGCACCTGTATGGAGACATTTCGGCAGCAGCGGGAGCATTATGATGCATTACTGGGGAGAATTGGGAGGCTAGAGTTCCAGCAGTCAAACAGTTGAGCAGCTGTCTCCCGAAAAGTGCCTCTCCCCACCGCGCAGGCTGCAATGCCTGGCGTAAGCTCTGCCCCCCGCAGAGCACACACCGCCTCAGGACACTCCATCCCGGCCTCTCAGTTCACCACCGCGCAGGAATCTGTTGATGCTGTCCCCGCCGGCTATCTCCCCCCAGGAAGCACAGCGGAATTCACAGATGCCAGTGGGACGAATAATTCTCCCAGATGTCCAACTGCTACCCATCACCCCGGAGATGGAGGGGGGGTTGTACTTGCAGTGCATCGGCATAGACGGGAAAGCAAGAGCCGACCGCTACGCCGCCCTCGTGTTTCGAAATCTTGTGACTTTTGAAATTTACTGGGGGTGGACCACATCTGTAAATTTCGATGGGTCCAGAGGCAAAAGAGCCTTGCCTTGCAATTTCCGGGAAACCATTAGTACGATGGTGAATCGGAGATTCTCAACCCTTGCTGCGTACGACTGGAAAAGAATTCGTGATCGGATCAACGAAATGCTTCGTAGGAGGAGGCGGTCTTTTCCTCTTGTCTAACAGTCTGTCCACAAACAAAACATTCCTGTTAGACAAGAGGAATTGAAAAAAAACAATTTTGTCAATGAAAAGCGGTGTGTGTGTCTCTCCCTGCTGGATGTCCCTCTCACAAACTGCTGAATGAATAAAATAATTTTATTGAAAACGAGTTTGCGATTGTCTGGTCTTTAAATTCTTGAGATACGTGATTCCATATTATATTCCCTTTTAATCAAATTCTAAAAGTATGCTTGTTGACTCCGGTATCGCGTTAGTTAAAGACTTCGATGCTTAAAATGTTTAGGGAGAAATGGAATACTGGTGTGTATGTGTGTAAGTACCGAGACCAGCCATATACTGTATGTTTAAGTTCCAAAATTAATATCGTTTATGGGCTTCACACGCGTTGCAGTATGCTCAGGCACTAAGTAAAAGGAGATGCTTCTTATTGCTTGACTAATTTTAAAAACTAAGTTATAAATGCAGACGCTCCCTCGATGCGCTGCTCTGGTGCGTCGGCTCCTACACAGTGCCTGTCTGCCGTAAGCGTTACAATATACTAAATACTAAATACTAAAGCCAATACTGGCTCAATGGGCTTTGACGTGCTAATGCGTTGGTTTAACAGTCCGGGTGTGGCAGGCTTCCAATGTCAACTCGACTCGATTGGACGACAATGAACGTATTTTAGCCCTAAATGAATTAACAGCAAACATGGTTTACATAAAATACATTTTTCCAAGAAAGTTTATAATAATACGATCTATAGTTGAAATCTGAGCCTACTTTAAAAATAAAGGAAAAGCATTTTCAGAGAGCAATCACACTGTGTTTATGTAGAAAAAGTGATTAGGTTTATGAGCAATCTAATTACCTATTCGCTTAAAACGCTATATAAAATAAAGTTTATTTAGAGATGAATGATCAGTGTCGCAGTTTAAATAATGTGAGTCAGGAAACTAACACAGCGCCACCGGATTTAATAACGCAATAAAAATGCTATAAAATAATGTGACACAGTACAGCACAGTACAACAATACTGACCATGACTTTAGAAGCATAAATTACCTTACACTCAATTTAAACACAAGCTGTCTTTCTGTATGAACCTCTAAGCTGGTTCATACAGAAAATGTAGAAATGCATTAGTCTGATCATGATTAAAAAACACATAATTAAACACGCGTTTGCGATTTAAATCAGAACACGATTTAAATCAATATAAATGTTTATATTGTAACGCATACTGTCCAGCCTCCATTTCTCTATAAAAATTTACTGTTGCACACACACACACAATAGAAGCAGGAACCGCTGTCAGGAGGGAAGATATGTTCAAAATATCGCAAATATCGATCATGTTGCGATATTTTGAAATATAAAAGTCAATTGATTGTCCATAATATCGCTTACCTATTTTTTCGAAGAAATGTTTGTTAAAATAAAAGTCCAGCACCAGCTGGATTCAAACACACAACCTGCCAGTTGGTAGTCACACACCTAGACCAGTAGGCTACAAGACAGCTCGCATGATCAGGCAGGCGAAACAGCCCTACACAGCCCTGCCGCAGTACACGGATATAATCATACCGTTATTAAATTCTTTAGATACGCGATTCCATATTATATTCCCTTTTAATCAAATTCTAAAAGTATGCTTGTTGACTCCGGTATCACGTTAGTTAAAGACTTCGAAGCTTACAATGTTTAGGGAGAAATGGAATACTGGTGTGTATTTTTTTCTTTAAAGTACCAAGACCAGCTATATACTGTATGTTTACGTTCCAAAATTAATATCGTTTACGGCCTTCACACGCGTTACAGTATGCTCCTATTCTTTTTATGCTCAGCTACTAAGATTTCCCTTCAGTGGTAAAATTCAATATCTACAACGGGCACAGTAAAGACGTTTACAGTAAGTCTTTCTACGACAGACCAACGGACCACGAGTGCCCCTGTCGGTCAACCAATCACGCACCGCGGTACCCCGTGTCATCATACCTGCGGTACGTTTCTGTACCGCTCACTTTGAATGGCTGCATCTGTAATTACAGTGACATAACCTTGTTGCTAGATCATATTGTTCCTAAAGGTTTACAACATCCTGTAAAAAGGAGGAGGCAGATTGGCGGATACATGACCCAAATGATGAAGAAGTGTCCATCTAAATTAAACCACACGGACATGGAGAGGAAAAGATAGGCGGCCGCTTCTAAAAAGAGGTAAGGACTCCTCTTTTCTAAAAAGTCCCTTGTCCTCTCCATGTTGCTGTGGTGGGTTCAGGGTTTTCCTGAAGCTGAAGCAAATACAACAGAAAAATGAGTTAATGGTGTATGTGTTTTTAGATGCCTCTTTTGTGAAGGTGGGGTAGAAAAAGAGGGATTGCTAAAGGAATAGCGTCTCGCCCTGCCCGTGCGAAAAAATCCAGGTGTTGCATCCTGGTACACGACTGCAGTACGGCTGAAGGTAGTAACTAGAACTGTACTCGCAGAAGAGCCGAAAATGGTAACTCAATTCAACTGCGTGTTTAAAGCCAGGATTTGGAACCTGGTCCGTGTTCCCGTATTGTGATAGTTCGTCAGTTTGTCTCGACTGGGGGATTCCGCGGGGCGCGTGGGAGACGTGAAAATGGTTTGGTGTGAAGAAAAAAAGTTTGATTAATCCAAAGTGAAACTTAAAAGAAATATTGACTGTCAGACGGAATTTAGGCTGAACAGGAATGTAGAAAAGTGTATGAATATTTGGATAAAAATAAACAATAGTTAGAGGAATATTTGAGAATTCAACAGAATATCATAGATGAGACGCAAAAATCCCTGATGGAAAAGCTAAAAGCAATGGCTGAACGAAACGAAGTTATATATGCAGAAAAAGAAACAGCAAAAGAAGAAATAGAACGCCTTAAGGGAGAATCTGGGAGAAGGGTGGGAATTAGTGTGGAGATTTTTGAAAGAGCATTACCCACCGAAAACTGATTAGAGAAAAGTAACAGCATGTCAGCAGAAGGAAGTGAGGATGTTTTCAGATTTTACAGAAAGGTTTATAGCTTTATGGATAGTATACTCGGGGTTAGCCGATGAAAAGGAAGTGAATGAAGATACTTCCACAGTAATAAACCAAATTTACTTGAGTGTGTTAAAACCTGATGTTGCCAAGAATGTACAACTATGCTTTCCTGATATTACGGACAGTGGAGACAGATTTGATTTAATAACTCGCGAAGCATGCATGCAGAAGTGCGAGCGCTGCAAATGGGAGGTAAAAAGACTCCCAAGGAGGAGAAAAGGGAGCCGCCAGTTTGTCGAAACTATTGTGCGACTTTCATGTTATACCGAGATATAAAACCCCAAAGACAAAACTACTAATAAGCTGGTGTGCAGTTACTAAAAAAAATGTGTTTTTTGGAGAAATTGGAAGAAAGAGGCTTGATTTCACAATTAAAGAACATGTCAGAAGCTGAAACGAGAGCCGTGCGTGAACTAACAGCTTTAATCTAGTAAACCCCTCTTTAGCCTTCCTAAATTTATCTCAGGATTGAAATAAAAGTGAAATAATCTTACAGTGTGCAGTAACTGGGGGACACAGGAGCACAGCTGTTCTGTTTTTAGACTAAAACAGCATAAAAATGTGATATAAAGTTTTCTAATAGGTAACAGGAGGCTACAGGAGAAGGAGTGCAAGGGTTGTGTTTAAAGCAAATATAAGCTGTCAGAGTCTGCTTGGGTAAAGATGTACAGTTTCAACTACTGATGTGGGTGGGGGACACCCCAGATCTATTTTAGGCCCAGACTGTAGCATTTTATAAGGAATTACTGCATGAAATAGCATTTATGTAAACCTAACTCAATAGAGTTATGTGATATTGTGATTGTTTTACCTATTGAGGGAATCCATAAGGCCGGGCTACTCCAAGTACTGGATCTTGAAAAAAAAAGGAGTATAAAACCAACTACATGATAAAGCCAGGGTGAATGCCTTCTCAGAACGAGCTTGTCCAGTGACGTATTGGTTTAAGGGGGGTAGTGCAGTCTAAAGACAAAATTGCCTTGACCCCTGCAGCAGAAACCGGTTTTGATGTTTTGAGACAAGCTTTTTTGCAGGCACTGGCCCTGGACTGGATTCCCTCAGACGGATCATCTGTATGTAATCTGTCTGTAAGTGAAAGAAATGGGTTGTGAGCCGTTGTGCTGGTGCAGGAGCATGGAGATAGGCATCGTCTGGTGGGTTATTATTATTCAGGACCCCTTGATGCGGTGGCCAAGGGGCCGTGTTTATGTGTTGTGCAGGCTACCTGCCTGGCTGTATAAACTGTGAATAATCTGGTGTAGAACTAGCAGACCGAATGAAAATATTTAATTGAAACTTGTAAATATGCTAAATGGAAAATTGTAGCAATTTATATAGACTGTATATATACATTTGGTGTATGCTACAATTTTGGATGGCAGTGAAGGAATAGGGATTTCCCCAACATGGAAGGGACTCCAGTCAAGAATGCTGGGTTTGTCTCTGAACTGTTAGAAGCTTTGCAGCTACTGGCTGAAGTAGCTGTGGTAAAGTATAAATCACATAATAAAGAAATGTTTCCAGTAACTCGAGGGAACAACTTTGCAGATGTAGCTGTCAGGTGCACAGTCCAGGTAGAACAGGAGTCTGAGACCCCTGTGAGACCTCTGTTGGTGAAAAGGGGACAGCTACAGGATATTCAGGCTGAGGCCTCTAAAGCAGAGAAAAGGACATGGTTAGAAAAGAGTGTGGTGCTGCCAGCACACTGGACGCTCTGCATGCCCTCACAGCCTAATGCCCTTTGTAGCTCGACAAATGCACTCTGTCGGACACCTGGGTGGGGACCGTGTTTGAAGCAGTAGCCACTTATGTGGTAACTCAATGTGATGCTTATCAAAGGAACTCAACTACAGTTCAGGTGCAGGTGCTACAGCTCAAAAGGCCTGCTCCTGAGAAACCTTTCACGCAGTAGCAAATGTTTACAATTTACAATTGTAAAGGGAAACCTTGGCTCTTATCATCTGTTTTCCCAGTGGGTTGCTGTCACTGCCTCTGTGTCTACCAAACACTTGATGATGGAGATAAGCCCTCGGTGGGCACTGACCTACCGCTTGTATTATGATCAAGGGACAGGCTGTGGCTGCATTATTCGGGGTGAGATGGACTGAGATCACCCTCAGTCTGCTGGAACAGTGCAATGAAGGAACAGAACTCTAAAAGATCGACTAGACATCAGACTGAAGGAACGCCATGGAATGCGGGCTGGATCAAACAGAACTGTGTAATAGAGCCTGTTTGATATCATCACAGGCCAATCAACGAAACTTCCTAGAGGGATGAATTTGGCTAATGGATTGTTGAATTTGCTAATTCTCTATTGTAGTATTGTAGGTTGTTAATTGAAGTGGTGCACGGGGCTGGTGAACAGGTGCTGGACACTTGGAGACCTCCAGTAGAGGGAAGACACGACCTGATACCTGGCGAGTGGGTGTGGGTGAGGAAGATATACCCTGCCAGATGTTGCAACCCTGCTGGGAAGGACCATATCAAGTGCAACTGACTACCGACTCTGCCATCTGAGTGACAGGATGAGATCGCTGGATCTACGCATTGCGCTGACACCGAACCACTGCACCAGAGACTGAGTGAACATTATTATATTGTCACTGTTTCTGTGTTTGTTGAGCTTCCTGAGGGGGGGTGACAGTGTACCTGTTAAGTGTAAGGAGTTTTACTTTAATAAATGGGGATATGGAATCAATACTTTATCAGTCAGCCACAAATAATAATCAGAGCTCCTGTTGGGATTGTATTGCTATAAAAGATGCTCATGGGAGTAATCCCCTTTGGTAGAGGTGATTATTTAGGTTAATTGGCATGGGTAAATAGCCCTGCTTTTAGTCTGAGTGTAACTCAGATGTATTAGAATGGAAATAACTGTATGCTCCTCGCTATAATCACAGTTTTAGGCCATTCTCTATTAGGGTGATAGACAGCTGTTTAGGTGAGCAAAGACTAAACAGTACTTGTATTCTAGACAATTATTAGCAAATTAATGACTTAGCAAAGCACATCTATGATGAAGAAAAATATATATCATAATTATAATCCAGATGATTGGGGCATTGGTGCATGGCTACAGTCTGTGCTAGGATCCTGGAGAGGGTCTCTGGTTCAATACATATTTGTGTGTCTGGTATTATTCGTTATAATCATACTGTTAATATCCTGCTGGAAAAACATGTGGACTAAAGCTGCTGCTTCTGTGCTAATTGTACGCCCTGAAGGGATCATGAAGGTCAAAAAATGATTTCATGGGAAAGGTTCTCTTATCTAGTGGCAGAACCTGATGGGTAGAACAATATAGTTTTAAGGGGGGGTTACCCTTGGGAGTGATTCCCCTAGATGCACATTATTATTATGATTTGTTTGTTCATAATAAGATGTTTTGCAGGAACGGGCCAAAGAGAAATTTTACAACTTCAGCTAGAATTGTTCTGCAAAACGGCACAGCTGAGGCAGTGGAACAATGTGTAGATTTTTCTAAGAGTTATTACTCTTCTGGTGAAAGACTTCAGGAAAAAGAAGTGGTGTTCACTCAGGTGGAGGGGGCCGTACCAAGGCTGCTGACCACTGCGACTGCTGTGAAAGTCACGGAAAGGCCGCTCTATTTCACTTCAGGCTTTCACTCTTGCTTCCTTCCAATGAGGACGGAGCTGCGGGAGAAAGGGCGCTATAGAGGATCGCTGTGGAGAGCTGCTGCTGTGCTTTGACATCTGAGCTCTGTGGA